>NC_041215.1:53038056-53121755 GCF_002837175.3 Physeter macrocephalus
TTTGCTTACATGAAGCCTACTGACATACTTTTGCTTAAGCGAATCACCCATCTGTGCCCAGATTCAAGGAATGGGCAAACAGAGCTCAACTCTTTTTAGAGAAAAGACATGGGGTGTGAATATGGGGATGGGTCAAATACTCAGATCATCAGTGCTATCAATTTTCCACACCTATATATGCCCAATGCCTAGGGTTATGTTAAGGAGTACAATTCACTGCAATAATTCAATACTGTACTTTAATATTTCTGAAATTTAATTGTACTTCCCAGCCATGAACATTCATATATCAACTCTCTTAAGACTGGAACTTTGAGAAAAAAGGAATGTAGAAAGCAAAGGAAAAATGTGTGAGGGACTGGTAAGAGTTGTAAAGCAAAGCAGTGTTTCTCTTTTTGTTCAGAAGTAAAGGGTGAAATTACCTAGGAGAAGATAATTTCTCTCATATCACTTTAACACACCATCATAATAATATATATACCAGAATCACTAAACCCAATAAAAACATAACAGTCACTTAATCATTTACAAAGACAGGCTTTTTGCATTATCCCATCTCATTAAATTTTTCAATATTGCTTTTAATAGTACCTTTGTGATTTAGAAAATTCTGACTTCTGGTGTCTCAGATGGTCCGAGGGCTACAATACTGTATTTGGTTTACCAATTACACCGATAAGTGGATAAATGGAAGCATAGATGGGCTTCTTGTGGGATTCTGGAATTGTTATTTAAGTCATTTATATTTGGGTTTACTCTGCTATAACATTTCTGATGTAAAATTCCAGAAGGTTGTGGTTTTGCTGGGTATTATAAGGATAGCTTACATTTAGTTTCAATCTTTTTCCAGAATCTTTGTGCACTGTTTTCTGCTTTATTTTACTTTTTTTAAAGTTTTACATTTTTTCAGTTATTCTGATTCCACCCTCTTATTATACGGTTCCCATTGTGCTCAAGCTCACATTGCAGCATCCCCTCTCTGTGGAATGTGTCAGATTTTACCATATTGACTGTGAAGCATCACCTACTTGCACAGAAACAAGGAGGAATCCTTTGGATTCTCTTTGAGCTGCACTTACAAACATATTGAGCAGGGTTATTTAGCAGCAAGTTTCAGCCTTTAATTCTCATTCAGAAGCAATAACATCACATTTGGAAGATAAAGGGTTTAATTTCTAAAGACTTGTATGACTCCCGGCCTTCTTGGCTTAGGATTCTCCCAAGACTCTCCTTGTGACTTTGAATACAACCTTCTGCAGAACGGAAGTATGCAAGAAAAAAACATTTGTCTAAAAATAGACATATATATGTGAAGGTACGTATGTATTCACATGTATGGCTCTGAGATAAGAGAGGCAATGTTAAGATAAAATTGAAGTTTATTAAAATCCTCTTTTTGAATTAATCCAGAACGTCTCTGTTGAATTTAGACCAATCTGGAAAAAGTCAGTAGCTAAATTAGATTTATGCCCCCTTGTCTTCTCAGTATTTAAACTTAAGAAAGCAGAGTCTAGTTTCAAAACTAATGTTCCAAATGAAATCCTTTCTGTTCTCAATGAGCGTGTATTTTTACTGTAACACTGTTTTTATTGTAATGTGCTCAGATTTTGTACTCTATAACGTAGTATTTTGCCCATTGAAAAATACAAAAATATTCTCATTTCTAGGCTCAGCTAGAATGTGTTTCGAGATTATATTCAAACCTGGCACACACTTAGCACTAACAGTTTCCTTTTTTCATCTGAATTCTCCCGGGAGAAATGGAAATGGCAATGGCTACAGCAGCAGTTGGAGCTAATGTACTGATGGCTATGGGAACCGTTACAACAGTTAAGTCCCTCAGCTAGAACATTTTATTCAAAGACCATTTCTGGAGAAAAATGGGCATTTCAGGCAAGACGATTATTAGATGGGAGCTGGGTTACATTCATTGTAAAACAAAGAAGAAAACATGCTAGTTAAATAGTGGTATGTCTTTCCTTCAGAAAACTTGACACAGTTATATTAATGTGTGCATGTGTGTGGTGTTCATACTTACAAAGAACACAAAAGAGCACATACAAACATATATCAAGAATGAATATATATATATATGTGACTCTTTCTGTGCATCTCCCTGTGTCTCTCTCTCTTCACCTGAGAAAAGGGGGAATTTAAAGTGCTTATCCCATAGAGTTATTGTGTAGATTAAATGAGTTAATACCTAAATTTGTGAGACTAGCTCTCAAACTGAATAATGTCTACCAGTGTCTGGTATATAGTAAGTGCTCAATAAATATTTGCTATTATAATTTTTATTATTAATGTCACTATATATATGAATCATAATGTAAAATTAATAAGACTTGATTCATAATTTTATAAATAATCCAATTGTACAACTCCTTAAGTACTAATATCACTTAAGAATTTTTAAAACAGAATTTTGCCAAACAAAACATACCAGAAAATACCTTCATATCTTGAAAAACATGTAAATAAAGGAAAAAAATTTTTCCCATGCAACCATAATAATAATACCTAATTTATTGGACTAAGAGTGTTTGTTTTGTTTTTTAATCAATCTTTGTACTTCAGAGATACAGAAAAAAATATATTTTGATTCATTTCAAGTGTGTTTTCATACCTGATATGTGTAGGCACCATCATTCTCCTAAGTCCATTAATAAAATTAATTATAAAATTAATTGTTGTACCTGGTAGGGCCTTGCAGGGTCCTGCTAGGTTTCACTAGTCTTTTCTACCTGAAAATCTTTCCTTTGAGATTTGTGCCTATGCTTATAAGCATGCATTTGTCATTCTGTATTTGCAAAATAGCTTCACTTTACTTAGAAATTCTCTTAAAAGTTGACAGAAGTTTAAATTTTTATATTAGAGACAGACAATATTATCATACTCAAAGTAATAGGTAGGTTTTTCTTAAAACTTCAGCCATCATTTGTATATGTTCTTACCTGTATTTATAGTTCCCACCACTTGTTTCAGTTATCTTGTCCCTGCCATAATAAACTGTAAGAAACTTTATGAGAAGACAGCCTCATCTCTTATGTGTGAATAGAAAATTTTTGAAAATAGGATTTGATTTCTTACTATATTTCCCTGGAAGTACAGTCAGCCCTCTGTATCAGCAAGTTCTGCATCCACAGATTCAACAAACTGTGAATCAAAAATATTTGGAAAAATAATTCCAGAAAGTTCCGAAAAGCAAAATTTGAATTTGCCATGCAACTGGCAACTATTTACATAGCATTTACATTGTATTTACAACTATTTAGATAACATTGACATTATATTAGGTATTATAAGTAATCTAAAGATGATTTAAAGTATATGGGAATATGTGTGTAGGTTATATGCAAATACTATGTCATTTTATATAAAGGACTTGAGCATCCTGGAATTTTGGTATCTGTGGGGTTCCTGGAATCAATCCCCCCATGGATACGGAGGGACAACTGCATGTTCCAATCACTATGGCTGCATAATAAATTACTCCACACACAGTGCTCGAAGACAATCATTATACTCTGACTAGGAATTTGTACAGGCACAATAGGGATAGCTTGTGTCTCCCTGCTCCATGATGTCTAGTTCCTCAGCAGGGAAACTCAAAGACTGGGTGTTGGAAGAATCATATGAAGCCTCATTCATATGACTGATGGGTGTTCAAGGCTGGCTGACAGTAGAGGGACTCATTCCCTCTCCGTATAGGAGGTCTCTTAAGGTGTGTTAATTTGAGCTTCCTTGTAACCTAATGACTGGATTCTAAAGGTGAGTATCTGGAAAGAAAGAACAAGGTAGAGGCCAGATTACTGCTTAGGACCCAATCTTGGAAGTTAGGCAACATCCTTGTGCTGCATTCTAATTGTAAATACAATCACAGAGACCTTCCCCATTACTAGGAAAGGGGGAATAGACTCAGGTTTCCAATAGGAGAGTAGTAAGGTTCTAGAAGAACATGCAGAATTGGAAATAGTGCTCTGGACATTTTTTTTTTTTTTTTTAATAAGCACAAGCCTCTTGTCAGATAACAACAGCCTGTATTTATTTATTTATTTTTATAAAATTTTATTTATTTATTATTTTTGGCTGTGTTGGGTCTTTGTTTCTGTGCGAGGGCTTTCTCTAGTTGCGGAGAGTGGGGGCCACTATTCATCGCGGTGCGTAGGCCTCTCACTGTTGCACCCTCTCTTATTGCGGAGCACAGGCTCCAGACGCGCAGGCTCTGTAGCTGTGGCTCACGGGTCTAGTTGCTCCGCGGCATGTGGGATCTTCCCAGACCAGGGCTCGAACCTGTGTCCTCTGCATTGGCAGGCAGATTCTCAACCACTGCTCTGGGAGGATCCCACATGCCGCGCAGCGGCTGGGCCCGTGAGCCATGGCCGCTGGGCCTGCGCGTCCAGAGCCTGTGCCCCGCAACGGGAGAGGCCACAGCAGAGGGAGGCCCGCATACCACAAAAAAAAAAAATATGTATATATATACCAGTGAGAATGTATGTTTTTTGGGAAAATGTGACAGTGAGTAATTTTTCATATGTAATATCAGATTCTTACTGTTTATGAAGCTAGGACCCAAGCAAGTCCAGCTTTCCTAATATAAACATAATTCAACAAATACTAATTAAGTACTTATCAAGAATAAGACATTCTGCTACATAATTTAGGAAATACAAAGAACTCACTGCTTAAAAAAGGAAAGGCATGTACATGAATAGCTATAATACTAACTGTTAAATTTAAGTAAGGATGGGAAAGAGGGAGATTAACAATGCCTGGGAATCTGGAGGAAGTCTTATCCTGACATGAATCTTGATGCTTAGGTACAATTGTTGGGGCAGAGGAGAAAAAAATTCTGTAAAAGAAAAGTGCTTGATGAAAGATAGCAAAGTGAAAAAGGTATCTTCAAGTAATGCTTGCAGGTCTGATATTATAAGTGGTGAAGAAATATTGAAAAGGGAACTAGGAGGTTTGGACTAGATCATGGAGGTCTTAATAGTCAAGGGACAAGGGAGCAACTAAAATTAGTTTTGAGAAGGAGAATGACATAATCAAAATTATGCTTTAGGAAGGATCCTCTTTAAGAACTATGCAGATAGGAGACAGGCAGAAAATGACAGGGAGGAAATTGGTAAAGTATTGTTAAACATTAGGCAAGCAGCAATGACAGCCTGAATTAGAATAAATGCATTCAGACTGGGTCCCTGAAAGAGGGTGTAAGTGTAAGAAGTTTTCCAAGGTAGGAATGACTGGACAGGATGTATAAGTAAATTTATGAGTGTATATTTGTATATCGATTATAATTAAGAAACAACTCCCTATTTTAAAACCTGGGACACCTGAAGGCTGGTAAGGGCAATACTAGTTAAGAGAATGGGAAGCATGAAGGGATCTGGAGAAACGAGGTCATTTTTAGGTATGTGGATTTTATAGTAACTTTCAAGTATCACTGCATAATTGCCAGAAGATAGGTAGAAATGTGGAGCTTAGAAGAGTCTGAACTAGAAGAAAAGCAATATTAAGCAACTGTGGTCATGGAGGAAATTACCTTGTGGAAGAAAAGAGAAACAGAAAAAAGGGGTCTAGAGTTGACTCTTACTGGACTCACAATGTGACATGAAAGAAGATGAAGAGAAGTCAGTAAACAGAGGATAAGAGGAGACACAGAAACCACACAGAGGATAAGAGAAAAAAGCACCTTTTTACGCTGGGGTGTCAGTGGAGTCGACCTGGCAGAGATTATTCTATGAAAGGATGGAGGAGGGCTCCACAGATTGTGTGAGGTTACACGCCCCATTTTCCTTCCCTGAGAGCCATGATCCTCTGCCAGGAATGATTTTGCCCCTCCTCCCCAGAACACTGGGTAAACTCTGGAGATATTTTTGATTGTCATGAATGTGGGGTACTACTGGCACCTAGTGAGTAGGGGCAAGGGAGACTGGTAAGCATCCACAAAGCACAGACGACAGTCACCACAAAAAAACTGATCTGCTCCCAGATGTTCATAGCACCAACATCGAGAAGCCTTGCTCTAGATCCTGTTGAGCACAGTGGACCATAAAAGTGAGATTTCTAACCCTTTTCAAATTAGAAAGGGAGATTCCTCAGAATGCCAAAATTTTTATGGTACCTCATAATTTTAAAAGTGGACCCAAGACACATTTTCTTCTTTCTAGGCTAAGTAGTAGCAACAGATCCTATATGTTTCCAACACTAAATGTCAGGTCTACTTAAGTATCATGTACTGGGTTATATTTACCTTGTCTAATCCAATATGGATTTTTCAGTGCACAGCTGGAAAGCTAGACTCCTATAGGTTTGTATGTTACAGGTTAATGTTCATTTTAAATGCATTAAAAAGTTACTTAAATTAAATACATCTTAAAACCTGTTCACTAAGGTCTGCGAATGAAATATATGACTTAGAAAAATATAATTTTTTTCCAATTTTTACTCTCTAAGGCAATTATATTTTTAGAGTAGTTAAAAAAAAGATGTTTGTGGGAAAAAAAAATCTGTTGTGGGAGAACCTAACATTCTGATAAGGGTGATTTTTTTTCTCTAAAATTGATATCTTAAAAATAATTTCTGACATGTGTGGTTCTTCTCTCAACGGTGAACAATTTTTTAAAGGGCGCAATATCACTCTTTTCATCTTCATATGAAGCAAACTTCTTAAATTTACTACCTACACAGTCAAATATCTTTCAGAGGATGTTGATTTATTTATGTAAAAAGCAAGATAATAACATCGTGGCACTGGGGAATTATTTCCCTTCTGCCCTGGGCCTTTGAATCATGGGCTACATCATGCTGCTCAGCTGTTTACTCTGGACAGAGTCCAGAACAGCACAGTACTGTGGAAGATGCCAGAAAGATACACCGACCCATAGCAGATGAAGTAAGAATTATCTTCTCTGCAAACTCAAAGAGGATAACAGAGTGATTTGTACTGCAGTTGATATGCAGAACATCCATCTTTAATTTTCAGTGCCAGTCAGGGGCGTTTTTAGTTCACAAGGTGGCATATTGCTCTCCTAGGAAGTGAAAGGAAGAAAGACTCTTAGAGAACACTTGGGCCCATCTTTGCTGACTGAATCTTAGCATGTTTAAACACACAATACTGATTTCTTCAATTAGCATTGCTTAGTCATCGTTGCTGAGAGGGTCACGGATTATGGCAAAGGAAAACAAAAACCGATTGCTTCTCCCAAGGCACGTGGCACGCCTGTAATAAACCAGTGTTCTGATTGTCCTTTTATTAGCATCCTGATCGTTGAGACTACACAGGTGATAAAATCGATGTGCTCTTCGTGTTCTGTGGTGAGAGCAGCGGTGCACTGCCATTTCCAGAACTTGTTCTCCGTTTCCACAGCCAGTATAGTTGTTTGCTTTATGAGCTTCCCAGGGTTAGGGAAGTTGCCAGGTACTGCAGCTGTGCAGAAGTATGGAGTCTCATTTTACAGGAGAGACTTTCCATGGAATTTCGTGGAAATTTCATAATGGAGAAATATTTGGCACTTTGGGAAGAAAGAATTTTGTTTTTAATTTTCTGGGCAGAGCTCCCCATGACAACAAAGTGCTCATAAAACAGTGCCTATGTGGAGCTCAGTTGTTCTAAGACTCAGTCCTGTGAGAGGTCAGCATAGCCATTTTACTAAGATGTATTCTTCCCAGCTGAGGTGATCTGACCAGCAATAGTGAATAAATTGTTGAGTTCACTCTTCCTTAAGTCAAATGAAAAGTAAAACATCCAATTACTGGATTACCAAATAAATTCAAGGAGCCCACCAACCATGGCTGAGCCATACTCGATTCATTTCTGAAGGATGAATTCTAGCATTTATTTTGGACCTGAAAAATAAATCATTTAATGTAAAGTCAAACAAAAAAAAAAAAAGGAGAGTTTTTTTGGAGGTATTTATCAAGAATTAGTTGTATAAATACTCAGTTCAGAGTACAACGCTGTTCTGGGAAATTGCTATTTTTTGCTAGTGATTATCAAGTCCTAAGAAGATTATAAATGAAGACAGTTTTGTGATTTAAGGAAAGTAACAATTTAAAAGAGATTTCTCCTGAATTTTTGGAACCTGGTTTACTTCTTGGGACTTACCACCCCTTTTGATCTTATTAGCTGTGACATTAAACAAAAAATATGCTTCTGTATTGGAAACATCTTCACATTTTCCCTAAGATTTCAAGCTCACAACACACAAAGGAATAAATTTATCCAGGCATTTGACACATAGCATGTATTCAGTAAATGGTAGTATTTACTATTTTTCCTTGTAGAACATTGAGAACAACAGCATAAACAAGCTAGTGTTGAATAAATCTTTTAATATGTTCATTACTAAATTAAATCCTACTGTGATTCCCATATACATACCCCTCCTTATCTCCCACTCCCAAGTAAATTGTTATAATGACTTACTTTTTGAGGATAAAATTGGTTACTCTTAAATTGACACATTAATTGTGCATCCGTCTGAAAGCATACATAGGCATAATCTTATTTTTCTCATCTTTAAGACGTCTGTAATTTGATGGATACTTGCTGTGATATTGCAATTTATAATAAATATATATATTTCGTCTTTGTGCATGTTTCTGCAAAGACCACCTAAAACTCTGGGAATTTCCTTAGTGATAAGAGCAACAGAAGTGTCTTTTGTTATGCTAATCAGGTTACTTTTGCATCTAAGAATGGGAATTAGTTGGCAGAAAAACCAACCATGTGATTAGTGGGTTGGAACTTTCAGTCCCACCTCCCTGACCTCCTGGGAAGGAAGAGAGTCTGGAGGTTAAATCAGTGATCAATAATTTAATCAATCATGCCTATGTAATGAAGCCTCCATAAACACCTAAAAGGATGGGGTTCTGAGAGCTTCCCGGGTGGGGAACCAGAATGTTTCCATGTCCTACCAGGCCAGGCCCCCAAATCCATGAGAAGAGAAGCTCCTTTGTTCAGGACCTCACCCTTTGTATCTCTTAATCTGGTTGTTGATTTGCGCCCTTTAAAATGCTTTGTAATAAACTGATAATCTAGTGAGTAAATGGGTTTTTTGAGTTCTGTGTTCTTACTCTAGTAAATTAATTAAACCCAAGGAGGAGGTCGTGGGAACCTCTGATCTAGAGCCAGTCAGTCAAAAGCACAAGTAATAACAATTGGCATCTGAAGTGGAGGGCAGTCTTGTGGGACTCAGCGCTTAAACTGTGGAATCTGATGCTATCTCTGGGTAGATAGTGTCAGAACTGAGTTGAATTGTAGGACACCCAGGTGATGTAGGAGAATTGCTTGATGGTGTGGGAAAACCACATACATATACATAGGAAATTGGTACCAGAATATCAGACTTGGAATGTTTGCTAATATTATTTGAGGGACGTTCATAAGATTATTACCAATATAAAATTTTGCTAGAATTCCTGAAGTTGGAGTCTAAAACACCCAAGAGTACCCATGATAAAGCCAGAAATGGAAAAGCTGGAGAAAGACAAAGGGCAGAAATTTGAAGCAAACCAGTGATGATAAGTAAGACAATCTTTACCTCTTTAATATGCCTTGAACCAACAATCTTGTTAATTGCAGCTAATTTCAGGATTATTATTAAAGAGATCACCAATTGGAAGATACCTGGGAAAGATATAGTTGTGAAGACCAAATTAAAGTCAGCAATTCTCCCCTGTCCTACTGTAAAACACAGCATTCCCTAATAGCCAGAGGTAAGATCCAAAAGTCCATTGTAAAGTGGTCGTTTAAAATTAAAAAATCATTTTCTCCTTTAATTATTTACTGTTATTTATTATTGGGATCCACTAGCTTCTATGTACTATGCTGGACATTGGGAATATAAAGATATATTAGAATTCCTACCCTCAAGAATTCATGCTCTTCTCAGGGTGATAAAAACTTCAACAAATTGGCAAAAACTGTATTTACCAGAATCACTGGCATGATGGGGAGGGCAGGCCAGCCTGGCAGAGCTGGTTCCTACAAGAGAGGTCAGATAAATTGGTGGGATAATTGCCCTTTACCTCTGGTATTTATCTGCCTGTGGAATAGAGCAGGGGTCTGATAGGGTAATGGGTTCCGTTGGCATGCAATGTGTTTACAGCACAGATAGAAGAAACTGGAAAATGTTATTTGGAGCTCAATAAAGAACAATGTAAATGGGAAGGGGAAAGCTGTCAAGGAAGGCTTCAGGGAGGAAGTGATGCCTGGGATGAGTCTTAAAGATAAGCAGGAGTTTTTAAGGGTAGGATCAGGCATTCTAAGCAAAGAGGAAGGAAGGTGGAAAGAAAATAGCCTATGAGGATTGGGTAGGTACAATTTGTTTCCAGTAGGAAGAGTTGTGGAGACTGTAGCCATATCATAAGAAGCCTGAGGTACATTGTTAGGGAACTTGAATTTTAGGGAATTTTATCTTTCAGGCTATAGGAGATATTGAAAACTTTTAAACAAGGGATTGATTTGTTTTTATAGTGGGGATAGGCTTGCAGTTCAGCCCAGAAAACTTGCGTAAGTCATAATATGCCTGAAGCCTAGGACTGGTGTTGGTGCATCAATCAAGGGTAGCCAACAGACATCATGATTTCAACAAATCTCATCATCCCCCAAGGGCCTTAATAAGTTCCTGTCAACAGAGCCATTCCAGCAGCTGTGTTGTGTAAACAATGTGTCTATGGCAAAATGTTTTGGAGTTCAACAGCAATCCCTCCTACTCTGCAGTAGGATGGGGGTCTTTAAACGAACATTCTCCCCTCCCCCAGCACATTTTTGGTAGTGCAGCTGGGAGTAGTTCCAGCAGCTTAAGACATGGCTACAGTCAATCAAGGGCTGGTGGATTTGGATGGTTCCAAATAAGGGTCTTAGAAGTGAGTTGTGAGAAGCAGGCTTTTCAGTCAGTGGCTCCCTTGTGCATCCCCCAAAAAATGTTGTGTGTGATAGTCCAAAAAACGGACTATATTCTCTCCTATCTACTAGTACTGCTTGAAGCACCTTCATTGGGTTTTTTTCTAGGATTACATATGTGGCTGTGTGTGTACATGCATATTTCTATTTATAATTTCCCTGGTAATATTGGGGAATTGACAAGAAGTAAAAGGCACATTATTTTTCTTTTTCTCTATTTTCTATTTTCTATATTTTAACTAGTTTCCTTAACATTACAATATTATATTCCAAGAGTTAAAGTGTGTGTGTGTGTGTGTGTGTGTGTGTGTGTGTGTGTGAGTGTGTGACAGAGAGAGAGAGAAACAGAGACACAGAGAGAAACAGAGATAAACACAGAGAAGTTTTAGTTTTCTGGTGGATGGCAGGGTCCACGGAAAGAAATGGGGCTGAGCAGAGGAAGGTGCTGACAAAGATGCCTGGCTGTAGCCTGGGTGATATGGAGAGGCTGGGATGATGGAGGAGTATTGGATGTATTGATGTGCATCCAATTCAAACCCCCTTTCAAGCCCTTTGTCATGAAAGCCCTTTGTCATTTTTTCCCCAAATATTTAAGAATTTTATCTGTTTATTTTTAAATTTCCAGTTCTAGCATACAGCTTATTGCATAGTTGTACTCAGTAAATAAAAAATGAATGAATAGACTTTCTTTGCACCATGATCTGAATGTCTGTGGTCCTCCAAAATTCATATGTTGAAATCCTAATCCCCAAAGATGATGGTATTAGGAGGTGGGGCCTTTAAGAGATGCTTGGATCATGAGGATGGAGCCCTCATGAATGGAATTAGTGCTCTTATGAAAAAGACCTCAGAGACCCCTCATCCCTTTCCCCATGTGAGAGCACAATGAGAAGTTGCCAGCTATGAACCAGGAAGAGGGCTCTCACCCCCAGAACACAAGCATGCTGGTGCCTTGATCATGAACTTCCGCAGCCTCCAGAACTGTGAGAAATAAATTTCTGTTGTTTATGAACTACGTCATCAGTGGTATATATTTATAGCAACCCAAACAGACTAAGACACCTTGCTTTGAAATGAAAAGCCAATGGGAAGAAGAGAGAGCCAGATGGAGGGAATTCACAAGTGATATTTGGTTTAAGAGGAATGAGAGAGCAGATGAGCCGGTGACTCTCCATTGCTCCCCCAGATTCCTTTCTGCCTTCCTTTGCCCTGCTCTTTGACCTGGGAAACTAGCTTCTATAGACTGCATTGCCAGGTTTGTTGTTATTGTTGTTGTTCTGGGCTTCCAGTTGGGTTCAGCCAATAGGGGATGAATGGCAGAGGTATAGGCAGGATATGAAAGACTGGAAGATAAATGTTGGTGACCTATTTTCCCACTGGATGTCTGGGGCAGGTCCTTTTCCATGGTTCCATCTCTCTTTGGACTCCAGTAACACTGTCCCCTCTTTTTATTCCTCAGGCCAAGGAATAGCAATGCCTTCCCATTGTTCAAATGTTTCACAGTGCCTAAAACATCTCTAGCTGGTTCCCTTAATCCTGGTCTTTCTATTAAACTGTTCTCAGTTAAAGCACTTTGAATATACTGTATGTTTCATGATGGAAACCCAATCGATACAACAGGGAATTCTAAACCATAAAGAAAAAGAGAAGGAATATGTGACAGATCTTCAGAAAAAGAACTTCAAACTCAGGTAGAAAATACTTCAATATGCCAATGGTAAAAAAAAAAAAAAAAAAGTCAACATAATTGAATAGGATGAACTGCTCTCCTAAGGAATATGAGCAAGTCTGTCCATTTACATTAAATGAGTAGAAGTATTTTCCCAGCTGTCTGACATTATGCTCCTATTTTTAATTCCATGAGCCCAAGGAAGAGCAAAAGCAGCGCATAGTCGGGGGAAGGGGCAGGCAGTTGGAGTTAGTGCTTTGCAGCAACTCTGTACTGCAGCCACCCCCCAGCACTCATTCTGAAAGCTTTGTATGAAGCACAGGACCAGAGGAAATACAATCAATGCAAACAAATCCCAGATGAAAATGAGCACTTTCTGATGATTAGCAAACTTAAAAAGAAAAAAAAAATTGAAAAGAACAATTTTAATAGCTCAAAATTGGCTTAATGCAAAATATTAACAGACCGCAAGATACATATTCTGATAGAATTAAGGCACTCCTTTTAAGCTTTCTGTACTTGGCTGCCAGTCAGTGCTCAGTTCCCCCTGAGTGAGATATTTGGTGAAATCATTAACATCAGAAGCAACTTCAAGACCTGATGTTCCCTTACCACTGAGACACAGATCCTGAGCTCAAAATTTGGAAATCAGGAAGATTTTCCAATCACTTTGGACATAAACAAAGCTGATTAACTAGGTGAATGAAGTTTATCCCTAATTCAATATTTAGAGAGATTACTATTACTAATATCTGTAAAAACAAACTGAAGAACTATCTAACCCCATTATTTAAGACATATACACCTGCAACCTAGTCATTTCTCACGCACACAAAGTGAGATCATATTTTATGTAAATTTGGGTTGTGGTAATTTGAAATAGTGTTATATAAAATATTAATGGTTCTCAAATTTGATGCAAATTTTGAAATAATGCAATTTTTATTTTATGTTTATTCCTATGGGAAAAATAATTTTGAATTATATGAGTTTCAAATTATGTAAAGTCGTCAAGAAAGCATTCCTTCCATAAAATATGGCTGCATCTGTCTTCCTTTGCAGGACTAACTTATCTTTTGTTAGGGATAGTGATAGGCAAGTTGTATAAATTTAAAATGTATTTATCAGCAGATTCCAAAGTACAATGCACCAAAAGAATTGTAGAAGCTGCCTACAATCAAAGTCACAGATTGCGAGGGTTCAAATTCACTCAATAAGCTAACCTAAGCCACGTTGAATGGCTGAAATAGATTGATAAATTTAAGTAAACATCTTCAAAAACTAAAGATTTTGTTCTGATTTGTAAAGACTTTGTTCTGGATGAATAGCAATTATTTGCTCAGTTCTTTGGAGTATAGGGCTCCTAAGACAAGACTGTTAAAATTGTGAGCAGCTGGGTGGGATTGTCAGCTTTCTCAAGGTCAACAGTTGTTCTCAGATCACAACCTGTACCATGGCTCCAGCCAGACATCTTCAAACTACATGCCACTGGGTCAAGGTCATTGTATGAGGGTTTGAGTAGCAGGTCAATAACCAACTTGAGCAAGTTCTTAATGTACAAATCAGTTTATTCCAGAATCATATTTGTCAATTTTTGTCCTTAGAAACTAAATCTCATTTTCCCAAAGTAATATTGCTTTTATTTTAAGAAGCCTTCACTGTGGTCCAGAAAGGACTATTTAACCCATAACAGGCCCAGTATTAATTGAACTATGACTCACATTCCTATGGTTTAATGCTAGCACACAGATAAGTACTAATAAAAGTCTATTAAGGAAAGTACCATACTATTCTCCAGTTTGTTGTACATGTAATGGGATGTTAAATTGGGAGTTTTTGCTGAGGAACCAAGACCCCATAAGGTGCTGTTTTACAGAGGAGATGCTGGGCCGCAGGCAGAATTTAAAAGTATAAAACCTTCAACTGCCACAGGAAGACTCTTACGTTTACTGAGGAATAAAGAGGATCCAGAGAGTAGATATTAGGGAGAGTGTGTATAGAGCATTTCTTTAGAGAACAGCTGGTGTGTTGTGAGCTCCATTCCATTTCTTTCTTCTGAGTGTCCTGGTGGGGCAGTTCCTGCATCTTTCTGCACACCCAGTGAGAAGACCACCAAGAAGTTAAGGACTATGATTCTTCAGTTAAGCCTCCAGAAGAAGAGTTCTGGATTTATGCATAGGAAATTAAAGCATCTCATGGTATAGAGAAGAGTCAGTGAAGGAACTGTACTCCTAACCAAAAAAGCAGATAAAGCATGAATCTCCAGGGATCAGATGGGAATCCCCAAAGGGAATGTTGATTTAAATTTATTTTAAAAGTCATACCATCCAATGGGGCAAGATACCAGGGAAAAGAGACCCAGACAAAAAGAGGTTGTGAGTTATATTACTGGCAGGCAGAAACTTGGTGGAGATCAAGAGCAGCCAGTTTAAGAAGAGGCATTGACCAAAACAAGGATTATGAATTTCAAAGCACCCAGAAGGAAGTCTCTGAAGAATCAAGAAAGTGCACATGAGAGTATCAGCTCTAAACATCTTCAGGCTTCCATTGTTAATAAGAACTTTTATCTACACCTGACCTCTCTCTCCTCCAACAATGTATTTTACAACTGGACTCCATGTTCTTATAATCCCTAAATTACAAATTATGTCTTCATCACTAAGTCAAAGACACACTGCTGTATCTTTGAGTGACCCCATGTCTCTCAAAGCCCCTGTTTATTTCTGTTTATTCACAGGGCATAGGTACCAGTTCAACAGACATACACATATATATCCACATGTGTAAGAACTCCATGACTGGGGAAAATAATAGACCTGCTATCTAGAAGGCCTAAGAAGAATGGGTAGGGAAGCAAGACTGAGCATTTTAGCTGACAAGAAACCATAAATTTGAACTTGGCCTTTAGACTTTCAGTAGCCCATAATAAGATTGAGCACCTGCTATGGGTCACACATTATGCTGACATATTATCACTATTGAAACACTTACTCTGCCCCATAGGTATTATCATCCCCATTTTCAGATAAGAAAACTAAATTTTGAAAATATGAGGTAACATAAAAATCTCACAGTAGGTCACTGAACATATATTCATACTCAAGCTTTCTCAACCACTTGCTTCTCTGAATCTGAGAAATGAGGTGTTAGGTGTATATTTATCTGCATGTGTGTAACTCTCCATGTTACTGTGGCTGTGATTGTGTCTGTGATATATTTCTATCTGTGGATCTCGTTATTCATCTATCTATATTTATACTAGCATATTTTGGGTTTATGAGGTGAAAGAAATATCAGGAGTAAACAATGAAAACTTGAAAGCACATTGAATCAAGCCAAACTAGAGTTGGGAAATAGAAAAAAAATGATTATTTAATACAAGAAGAATATGCCATTATTCTCAGGAAGTAGTCTTTCTGACATGGAAGCTAGAGTGTGATCTCTTAAAACAAATGGCAGTTTCCAGGGTGGGAGCACACAAAGTTATATTTTTTCTTATTTTTTTTAATCTTTCCTTTTAATGCTTGGTTTCACTTTTTTATTTTCATTGGAGTATATAATGTTTTGCTAGTTTCTGCTGTACAGCAAAGTGAATCAGTTATTCATATACATATATCCACTCTTTTTTAGATTCTATTCCCATATAGGTCATTATAGAGTATATAAAACCCTGTGCTATACAGTAGAGTCCCCTGTGCTATACAGTAGGTCCTTATTAGTTATCTATTTTATACATACTAGTGTGTATATATAAATCCCAATCTCCCAATTTATCCCTCCCCCCTTTCCCCCTTGGTAACTATAAATTTGTTTTCTACATCTGTGACTCTATTTCTGTTTTGTAAATAGGTTCATTTGTACCATATTTTTTTAGATTCCACATATAAGAGATATCATATGACATTTGTCTTTCTCTTTATTATTTTTTAAATAAACTTTCAACTCTAGAATAGATTTACATTTACAGAAACATTTCAAAGACAGTATTCCCATTAACCCCACACCCAGTTCTCCCTATTATTCATTAGCATGGTACATTTGTACCATGGTACATGTTACAATTATGAACCAATATTGATACATTATACATTATTATGGACTAAAGTCCATACTTTTTGCAAATTTCTTAGTTTTTGCCTTTTTTTTTTAAATCCAGGACCCCATCCAAGATACCATGCTACATCCTGTTACATTTAGACATCATGTTTCTTTGGCTCACCTTGACTGCGACAGTTTCGCAAACTTTTCTTGTATTAAATGGAGCACAGGTTAGGTCTTTTGTAGAATGGCTCTCAATTCATATTGGTCCCATGTTTTTCTCATGAGCATGAGTTTGGGGGCCAAAGTTACTTTATAAACTAAATATATATTGATGATGGGAGGAGAAGAGAAACTATATTGGCTTGAAGCTGGAAAGCCTGAATGCTTCTTTTAACATTACTTGTCCAACCTTGGGAAAATTATTTAGTTTCTGATGGTCCACTAAATAGAATCATATCAGGTATGATTTTTAATCCAGAATCTCAGGTCTCAAAAAGCATAAGAACTCTTTTTTTTTCTACAAGAGATAAATTAATTTCTATTTTCAGCCTCTAAATAGCCAAAGCTTTGGGGGGTCATTTGTCCATGAAGACGTTTTCTGGGGGACACTGTCCCCTCACTTCTTATGGCCACCAGTCCACTAGACTCTTGGCCAGAGTCCCCTCGCTCCTGCCCACTTAGACTTCTCAACTCTGCACTTTCTTCTGTCACTTCAGAGCCACACTCGGGGTGCAGGCAGAAACCTGCTACTTCTGTTTGTTATTCAGGATTCTTAATCTCTGCTGGGCTCTGTCCTAGGCATACTAGCAACCATTCTGCCTCTGAGAGCCTGCTGCCTTCCTAAGGCTCTACCTGGCAGGGGGGTTTCAGGTTCTTTTTACTCTGGGATGTTCCCAATCTCTCTGTAGTCTTGTAACCTCCCTGAGGGGTCTGCCTGGAAAACAGGACACAGGACAGTTTTCTCCAGGATTCACAAATATAACCAGTCTCCATCACTCCCCAGTCCCTTACTCTCTCCTCCAAACCTAGGGGCGTACATTTTTCTTCTCCTCAGGAAATCTCTCCCTCTCTCTTTTTGCAGCTTTTACCTCAAAAACACCTTCGTATGGTGATATTTGCCTATGAATCACAAAGGATACATTTTAAATTGGATTTAAGTCTTTGAAACCAGGAAGTTTCCAAATGTTTCTATTGTTATTATTATTGTTACTATTTTTATTACTATTATTCCTACTGCTGCTGCTGTTGTTGTTATTGTCTACATGTAATATCACTTCTCTAAGGCAAAATTCCCAGACTAATTATCTGCATGTATACACGGAAATAAAGGTGGGGCTAGGGATAACTAAGAGAAGAAAGAACATAGGGAAAAAAATCTAAAATAATATTTGAGTATCTATTCACATATATGCTATAAATATAAAATAAATTTTTTCTGTAAATCACTTTGTAAATTAAGTATTATTGTCAAGTGAATTGTAAATTATACACTGTATAACTTGCAAAAACCTTTCCTTTTGCAAAAAAAAAAAAACTGTTTTCAATGACCCAGATCTTCACAACAGCTATAAGATTGCATAGAGGGATGATAATGTCAAAGTCCCATCCAGGCAAAAAAGTGAAAGTGAAGTAAAATTCATCTTTGATTACCTGCTTAGTAAGTTAGTGTCAAAAGGCAGGTCTTAGGCAATTTAATGGACTTACTTTTTAGAAGTACCAGTCCTCAAATGAGACTTTTTCTCACAAGTGAGTTGAAGGGGTATTTTGACTAAGTGATTTTAGTATATATCAGCTGACAACTTATGCTTATATAGCTGGATCTGTGAGACATGACTACACATATCTACAAAGCAAACACACTTGGAAAACGAAAAACTCTTCAAGCTGGGATGGTGCAAATGGCTATCTAAACTGTGAAACTGTATCATAGAGGAAAATGTTCTGAGGTTATGAGAAATAATCTACAGTTTGAAGGCTAGGAGATTGCAGATATTATAAAACATATCCAGAAGTATGGTGGTTTGAAACGCTGGTGCTCGGTTGACAGCCCTGTCAATCTCTCATGTTCATTGTCTCCATTGTAGTCAATCTGCCTGGTGTTTAACCCAAGCAAGCAGGAACCTCGTCTGGACTAGACTTACCCATCCAGAGACCCGAAGTTCTGAGCCCTTGCAGAGTTTCTATTCCTATCACAGACGACTCTGTCTAGAAGCCCATTATTCCAGCAAATGAGACATTCTGCTTAGGTAGTTAATTTTTAGTTCTCTCCTTTGAAATCCTTCTGGTGAGCATTAATATGTAATACAAAGATTTTCACATTTGTATTCACTTCCATGTGTCCATCCACTTGCTGCTTCCTCGGATCTTGTCTTCAATCTTCCAGTGTTTTTCCTTCTAGGCTCCTGACCAACCAGCCAAAACATTCATCACTGCTAATGATTCTATGTGCATTTTTATCTTGAGCTACTTCTGCTTTCACACAAATAGATAATTAGGTAAATTATCCAAAGTTCTATCTACTGAGAAGATTTCTTCTCACTACTTTGTTTCAAAACTACTCCTGTTTAGGGAAGTAATGCCACAAGAATTCATTTTCAGCTTATATTAACACATCAAGCCAACTCATCCTGAGACTATTTTGTCTTCTGTCAGTCAGTCAGAAAGGTCGTCCTCCATATAGTCAGAGGTGTGAGCTGGGTGAAAAGCACTGGAGCAACCGTGGAGCTGATATGGGGCCTGGGCCACTTGCTCATGCAGCGTATTTGTGCCTTTTTTTATGCCTGATCCTGGCGCTAACACTTACATCTTATGATGGGTTGCTATTGAGCCCACCAAGCCTTATCATTTTTTGGTCTGACAGAATCCAGCTCATGATGTATAGCTCTGACCATACAGTCACATGATGTCTCAATCGCTGCCGAGACTCAGTATAGACCTGGAGCTATTTTTTGAATGGTGCATAGTACTCCCTTACAGATAGCATGTTCCCTCTCAAAAATTCTGGGTCTCTTTAAATTATGATTTTCTTATTGGGACTTGGTAAAACACAGCAGAGTGATTTTCTCATCATAGGTACTTCTAGGACCACAGGGTCTGCTAGATTATAGGGCCCAAGTAGTGGGCTTGCTCTTTAACGTGGACTTGTTGAAGACTTCTTTCCTGTTCTGAACCCAAGTCAAATGTGGCTGCCTTACATGTCACCAAATAAAAGAGTAAAAGGAGTCCTTCCTGCTGGGATTGTGCTGTTGCCAGAATCCAGAAAGACCAACCAAGCATTGTGCTTCCTTCTTAGTGGTAGAAGTTATAAGATACAGTCATTTGTTTTTTATTTTGGAGAGTACATCCAGGCACAACCCAGTCAACTGAACTCATTAAATTTTAATCTTTGTAAGGCTCCTCTCCCACGTTCTTGAGTACATGAGCCATATGAAAGACTCCAATGTATTTTCTGCTTCTTGTTATCCAGTCTGATTAACCTGGTACCATAGATATAGTAGGCTACATGTAGAGTTGGCTTAGCTGTGAAGCAAAGACGAAAATATATACTGCTGCCTGCCCCACATAAATGTGAACTGCTTTTGATCCTCCTTTCTCAGTGTTGGAAACAAATTCACATGCCATATCAATGGGCACACACTTTGTGATCCAGGAGCATCAATTGGCTTTAGCAAAGATATTATATTCAGTGCAGCACTTTCAGCTGGTTCTGCTACTATGTTTGCAGTAGTCAACTTCCTTCTCCTAATTTTAACTTATTTTGTAAGGAGGAAAACTCAAGTTAAACAGTGGTGTAGTGGGGACTACCACTCCTGTATCTTTTAAATCATTAAAGATGGTATTAATTTTAAAATACTTATGTTTAATTTATATTTAATTTGTATTTGTTTGTCAACCTCAGCACTATTGACATTTTGGATCAATGATGCTTTGTTGTGAGGGCTGTCCTGTGCATTGTGGGATATCTAGCAGCATCCCTGGCCACTACCCACTAGATGCCAGTGACACTCCCCTTCCCCCAAGTTGTGACAACAAAAAAATATCCTCAGACATTGCCAAATGTCCCTGATAGAGAACCACTGATTTAGAATCATGTTCAGGTGTGGTTTCGGCTAAAATGCTTGTACAGAGAAGAAATTATTTTTAAAGCAGGCCAATCTTATGTGCAAGACATTTGGAACTGCAATTTATTTAATTGTAAAATAAATACTGAAGGAATGAGGAGTTAAGAGAGATCATATTAAAAAGGGAGAGGCCAGATTATTTTTTAATGTGAGAAATTAACCACAGTTTTTAGTTTTTTTTATTATAGGCAACATGACATCATATTTTTCTTGTTTTCTGTTTTGTTCACGAAATAGAAAAAATGAAAAATTTCATTCCTAACAGGATCAAAATTGCTGACAGGAAAACCTTGATAGTAGCAAAAAAAAAAAAAAAAAACAAAAAAGAAAAATTGACTCTTTAAAAAGACTTGGAATACCTTTATGAAGTTAACTGCATAACTGGGTTTTTTTTATTGGATAATAACCAGTAACATATGTATTGAAATTAAATATGTATGATAGGCACTATATTAGGGAAATGCGAGGATGAATAAACCATGGCTCCTACCCTCAAGAATCTTACAGTTGAGAGCAGTAATTCTCAACTTGACTGTACATAAGAATCACTGGGAAAGTTTTGTAAACCACTGATGCTCAGATACGACCCCAGAACAATTAAATCAGAATCTTGGTTTAGAAGGGAGTCTAGGCATCAGTATTTTTTTCTTCCAGTTTTATTGAGTTATAATTGACATACAACACTGTATAAGTTTAAGATGACTTGACTTAGATACATCATGAAACGATTATTACAGGTTTATTGAATCTCCATCATCTCATATAGACACAAAATTAAAGAAATAGAAAAATAATTTTTCCTTGCAATGAGACCTCTTAGAATTTACTCTCTTGATGACTTTCATATATAACATAGAGCAGTGTTAAATACATTTATCGTGTCGAACATTACATCCCTATTACTTACCTTGTAACTGGAAACTTGTACCTTTTTTTGACTGCCTTCATCCAATTCCCCTTCCCCTACCCCCCACCTCTGGTAATCACAGATCTGTTCTCTTTTTCTATGAGAGTTTTTGTTTTGGTTTGTTTTTGAAGTATAATTGACCTATGACACTATGTTAATTCCTGTTACACAATATAGTGATTTGATATTTCTATACATGTAAAAATGATCTCCACAATGTCTAGTTATGATACGTCACCATACAAAGATATTACACTATTATTGACTATATTCCCCACAATGTACCCTTCATACTTGTGACTCATTTATTTTGCAACTGGAAGTTTATACCTCTTAATCTGCCTCACCTATTTCTTTCTTCCTTCCACTCCCCTACCCTCCCTGATTGTTCTCCGTGTATCTATAACTCCATTTCTCTTTTGTTATGTATGTTCTTTTGTTCTCTTTTTTAGATTCCATATATGAGTGAAATCATACAGTATTTGACCTTCTGTCTCTGACTTATTTCTCTTAGCATAATACCCTCTAGGTCCATCCATGTTGTTGCAAATGGTAAGATTTCATTCTTTTTATGGCTGAGTAATATTTCATATATATACACCACATCTTCTTTATCCATTCTTCTATTGATGGGCATTTAGATTGCTTCCATATCTTGGCTATTATAAATAATGCTGCAATGAACATAGGGGTGCACATATCTTTTCTAATTAGTGTTTTGGTTTTCTTGGATAAATACCCAAGAGTGGAATTGCTAGGTCATATGTTTTATTTTTACTTTTTTGGTGAATCTCCATACTGTTTTCCATATTGGCTATACCAATTTACATTCCTACCAACAGTGCACAAGTGTTCCCTTTTCTCCACATCCTAGCCAACAGTTGTTTTTGGTTGTCTTTAGGTTAATAGCCATTTTGTAGGCATCAGTATTTTTTGAAGATTGCCAATTGGTTCTAATTCACAGATAAGGTTGAAAGAGAAAGTTATGAAAAAATAAGTAAATTGCAGAGTGATAATTGTTATATAGTAGAAGTACATACCCATTGATATTGAGGCACAGAGGAATAAACACCTAAATGTAAATTTATGGAAGTTTCATGAAGTTGAATATTACCCCTTTGCAAAAGAGTCAGAAATTCAAATATATATTTTATATTAAGGTAAACAAAACTGCGGATGAGTAAGCTTTAAGACCATGTTAAAGCATAGCCTTTGAGAAATGAGGGAAAATGAATAAATGAAAGAAACAGCTTTTGCTGCGAAGCTGTCCTGAAGTTTATAGTCATTTATACTATACAAGAAGATTTTTATCTTTTTATTAAAAATTCTAGATGAGTTGTTAAATAACAAAGGAGAAAATAAAAGTTAAATAGAGTAATATTTGATTCATAATCACCATATACTGTAAGTCATTCAAATTTCTGGTCTGGGAATACGTATTAATTCAATCCTTATAAAGCCATGCAAATGTCAGATAGTCCAGTGAGCAGTAATAATTAATTTAATGGTCAAAGTGGATAACCATTCCTGCTCTCAATTTTTTCTAGCCAAATTAATTTAGTCTGTGCTCTATGGTGTAAAAATCCAGCTTGCCAAATGAGAATTTATTCAGATAATCCAGCAGATCCAGTACTACCACCTGAAATATTTGGGTCAGTCTTGAGTGAATTTTACAATCTACTGCGGCACATATGTAAGAAATTTTTGAATAGACTATAATTTCATGATATAGAGTAAATACTGTGGCTATGACATGGTGTCCACAAAGACTGAGGATACTGCTTGTGCACAATACCTTTGTCTCCAGACATTTACTACAGTTCAGTCTTGGACTACTGTAATGTTTCCATTGGAAATATAGCTTGCAGAATTTATATTTGAAAAAGGATGGCTGAGACACTTGTTAACTAATCATTTCTCTTTTAATTTCTCAGATTTATGAAAAATCAGTTTGGAACCAGAAATCCATATACCTGGACATCATTGGTCTACTTGCCTAGAATAAAACATTCAAATCAAATGGTCACATGAAGTACATCCTTGCATCTTTTGCAAAACCACTATTGAGGGAACTTTCCATCATGTTGTTCAATATCACCCACATAAAGATCATTAATAAATTACTTTCAGAGTTCAGTTTTGAGAAAAACAAGGTTTCTATTGTCACAGACTAGTGTATATTTAATATCAAGGACAATATTGTAAATGTCAAATTAGTCATCCCTTTCATTACAATACCATAACCACCTATAATACTCTAGGTTTGTGACATTTTGGGTTTTCTTTTCAATTTTTTGAAAATGTTTTTCCTTCCAGAAAGCTTTGAGCTAAATTTAATGTCCAGTTACAGTAACTGTATTAGCATAAGCTCTTGGAATATTCAATTTCCCCAACATCTTGTCATTTCACATTTTCTTTTTCTAGTTTTACCATTGTATTATATGTATATTTTATTTTAAATTGCATCAGATAATTTTTCAAGATAGGCATGGTAGAAATCATGTTAAAAGAAAGTGTTTAGAACAGTTAGGTATTAATAAAAAAGTTAAATAACCATATGCATTATTTGGATTTACTCTAGTTACTTCATATTTTGTCTTTTAAAATACAATATTTAAAAGTAATTTCACTTTCACTGGAGAATGTATTTTACGTGGTAAAGTATGTTATTGGTTTTGTTCAAATTATATACATCCATGGAAAGTATGTCTGTTTGGGACTTTAAATTGATATCTAGTGTCACAGAGGCTGTCTGTTCTGTCTAAAGACAAAACACTTAAAAGTAAATGCCCAGACTCCTGGGTATTAGGTTTAATTATCTGAACATCTAAGATTATGACAAATGTCAAATATAAAAATTATAAAATAATAGTAAAATAACTGCTATTCTGTTTTGTTGATAATAATATATTCTATTGTAATATTTGTAAATTAACTTTACAAATGATATTCACTTAATGACACCTGCTTTAAGAAGTTAATGAGATAATATGCACATATTTTCAAAACTTAAATATTGTCTAGTTCAATTTCAATAATAATGTTATAAAACATCTAGTAAACATTTTTCCCACCTGTGAAAACAAAAGTTCTACCAATACCAAGGTTGTAGTTTATGCTTTTTTTAAAAAAAGAAACATCAATTTTCTGTCATATTCTTCTTTCCTAACACATTTTTGTTTTCATCATTTGTGTGTCTGATGAAATTATAGAACGTGGCCCTTTGGCAGTAATACAATGGATGCCAACAGAGTGCTTTAGTGATTAGCTGCATTTTTGAAATAGCTGTTTCTCTTAGGTAAATAAATGAATATCATGACATAATATAAATATATGAACATGTCTGATGATGTAGGTTTACATCATGTCACACTTTGCATGCCAAAATAATGAAGAGTCGTAATGCAAGCAGGCTAATTTTCATGGATCTAGAGTAAATTCCATCACTGGTTCTTTCCAAAGAAATTTAGATTTATAAAAATGGCAACTTAGAAACAGTTTTTCTCTTGCACCATGATCAACATGTGAGAAAACTTACCAGTTTATGTATTCTTACACGTAACACAGAGAGATATTAGAAATGTTTATTAATTTGTGCCCCAGTTCAGAACATAAGGGAACCTTTCTCTAGAACTGTACGGTCCAATATTGTAGCCATGAGCACCACATTTAATTTAATTTAAATTAAATTAAAATTAAATAAAATTGAAAAACTCAGTTTCTCAATTGCACAAGCAGCATTTCAAGTACTAAATAGCTTTTTGTGGCTAGTGGCTACTATACTTGACCACAAAGAACACTTCCATTACCTTCCATCATTACAGACATTTCTGCATTGTACATGGATAACATAGAACATCATCTTACCAACTGCATTCCGATTGGACAGCACTACTCTACATAATTAATAGAAAAATTACACAAGTAGAAGATATTTCCACCCCCATATTGATATGGATTTGCTCTAACACCACAAAATATTTTGTCTTATATAATCTAAAGCTTTATCATTGGGGAATGAGACATACTTTATAACCTGAATTTAAAAATTGTTTAAAAACTGTAAGATAAAATTAAGAAATCTCTTGCAAAATAGGAAATTGATAAATTGCTCTCTAAAAATTATGACCTTTTTCTTCTTAAAAATTAAATTGATAATTATGTATAACTTTCTGTTTCTATAAAAAGTTTTTACAGATTTTTTACTGCTTTGTTTATGATTTTACACACAAATGTGCCCACAAGATTATATCTCCTAAATTAATTTACAATCTTCAATTTCTCTCTTTATATAATAATGTGAGGTACACTAAGATACTTAGAGAAAATAATGTGATAAATTAATATTTACACAATGTTAAGAGAAAACATTTTTATTTCAACCACTGTTGACAGATTTCATAAAATATATTAGTCTATTTTTCTGCCTTAATAAGTCTAGTATTCTGAAAATAATACGTCTCTTTGGTAACTGAGCCTCTTGCAATGCTTCAGTGTCATTGCTATAAAATGTATTTTGATACATAGCGTTGTTACTATTTACAGATGTAAGGCATAAGCGTGTATAGTTATTGAGCATTTGATCTAATTTCATTTATAATAACTTTCTAAATCATTATCCAGTCAATACTTGAAATTTTCCAGTAATGTAGAATCCTGCAACTAATTTATATGGGCTTCATTTTTTTTTTTTTTTTTTTTTTTTTTTGCGGTAAGCAGGCCTCTCACTGTTGTGGCCTCTCCCGTTGCGGAGCACAGGCTCTGGACGCACAGGCCCAGCGGCCATGGCTCACGGGCCTAGCCCCTCCACGGCATGTGGGATCTTCCCAGACCGGGGCACGAACCTGTGTCCCCTGCATCGGCAGGCGGACTCTCAACCACTGCGCCACCAGGGAAGCCCAATGGGCTTCATTTAATCAACTCATTCATTTGCAAATTCTAGGAGAATGCATGTGAATTCATCATAATTCTTGCCCTCAAGAAACTTACAGTTTAGTGGAAGGCTTCTGATAAATAAGCAGGCAATTATAATAAAGTGTGAAAATTACAACCAAATGGTTAACTATTGATGTTAATGAGAAGAAAAATAATTTGTAATTATTATAATTATTGACCTTCTATCATGTAATAGGGACTTGGTTACACTGGGGCACTTTCCATGAGGAGCTTAACCCACTTTGCCCGTCACCTGAATGGGACTGCCTAAAGTCTCCAGTGAATATTGAATTGCTGAAGAATTTGGGAAAAGACAAGCTAAAGTTCTCATTCCATGGATCCCTTGGGTGAACCCTCCCAGTTTGTGGAGGTAGATACACTACCAAGCTGGGGCAATTTGTGTGAAGATGAATTAAATCCTTCTAATACTGCAGGTAAAACATTTCAGGCAGACACCTTTTCTTTATAATAAGGATGTCAATGGAAAGTGATTCTTTGGAAAGGAGATGTGTTACTGACCTGTACAGCTTTTGTGAATACTAGCAATGAACATCTCACAGATAAGAATCCTGTGTCAGATAGTATCTTTATACTTACAGGGCCTGATTTTGAAGGAGGATCTCCAGAAACTTAAAGGCTGCTGGACAGGTGAAGCAAAACTGACAAAAGGATTTGATCTAACTGACCCATTCATCATTCACACAGTGGGACCTAAATACAATGGCCACTATCTCACAGCAGCTGAGAGTTCCCTGTACAGTTGCTACAGAAACATACACCTGTGTCATCAATTCTGCAAAATGAGGTTATTCCATAGAGGATGCAACACATATAGCACTTTTCACTAAGGAAATGGGTAGACGTTCACCGGGAGACTGTTGAAAAAGTGATATTTGCTGTCTCTGAACTTGAAGAGTCTACTTTCCCAAAGATGCTACCTCTGTATTTCCCAAAGTCATTAAAGGAGGAGAATTGATCTTTGCCATTACTGCAGATATTGGAAATGCAGATGGGGAGCTTGCGGTACCCAAATGGACGATTAGACTAAATGAAAACCTGGTGCCCAGAAAGACAGGTGGCTTGAAGAAGATTTGAAGAAGGTGAGAGAGTGAACCTTGTGAGAACTAGTGGAACAACAGAGAGGCAGATGGAACAAAGGTTCTAAGGCAGGAGAAGCACACCTGACCAGTTAGAGAGACATGAGGACCACAGATGTCAGAGTAGTAATAGAACCCAGATCATTTCGAGTTGGTAGACCATTGTAAATACATCAGCTTTACCCCGAGTAAGAAGGGCAGACACTTAAGGGCTTTGAGTAGGGGATGTTATGATTAGACCTCCATGTTTACATATTTTATACAGACTAGTTCATGGAGACTAGACTGTAGAGGACCAGAATTAACAGGGAGATTTGTTAAGAGACTGTGGCAGGAATTTTGGCAAGATGTTGCGACTATGTCTAGGGTTGTAGCAGTGAGAAGTGGTCAGAAACTGGATTTATTTTAAATTTTGAGCTAATAGAATTTCCTGAAGGATTGGATATTAAGTGTGAGGAAGATACCTTTTTTGACCTGGCAGCAGGGAAAATGGAGTTACAAATAAGTGAAATAGGAAAGGTGAGGATGGAGTGGACATTGGGAGAGGTCAGAAATTTAGTTTTGGACATGTCAAGTTTGGGTTGTCTACTGAACATCCAAGCAGAGATGGATATATGCATCTGGACTTTGGAAAGATACCTGGACGAGAGACATAATGTGATGGTCATCAGCATAGAGATATTTAAAGCCACGAAACTTGATGAGATAACCAGAAGAGTGGGTGCAGATAGGGAAGCAAAGTGAAGTAGGCCAAAGACTGAACTGTGGGAAACTCCAACATTAAGAGATTACAATGCTGCTTGGGAAATAAGAAAGCTTGGATACTGGTACAGAGGATAAGTAAAAGAATCAAAAGGAATGATCGGACTGCACACTTGGGCAACTGAATGCCTGATGTTTCAACCCGATGAGATAAAGCTTGAACCTGGGGTGCATGTGCAAACCCAGGTCTATTCAGGCTCCCCGGTACCCCACATGGGAGGCCAGGTGGGAACCCAGGTCGGGATTGGCAGAGGCGAGGGTGGGCACCACAGCAGTAGCAGCAGAAATGGTGGCAGGTGCCATGGTTCCTTGATCAAGGAAGGCTTCCAATGGGGCAGTCGCCAAGACCATGAGCCTGTGCCTGTGGCATCTCACAGATATCAGAGATCTGGCCTGAGCACACAGGAGTGCTGGCAAAGTCGGTGCTGGGGCACTAAACATTGTCCATGCATTACTGGAAAATAAAAGTGTACACTTGGACACTGCAGTCAAGGATATCAGAGGGATATTAGAATTTTTCAAAGAGTTCGAAAATCCCTGGCTTTAAAACCTGCTGCAACATTTCAAAGCACATAACCACAGACAATAGAAATTAAATTTAAAACAGCTGCATTTACAGAAAAAACCCACCATTTTCATATGATATTTTGGGTCAATCAGTTATAAATAAAAAAGGCAATTTTAAAAGTATTTGTTTCCTTGTAATTGAAGCTACAGCTATAAAATATATAAACTGGTGTTTTGAATTTTTAAATGATCTACAAGTCATGAAGCCACTGTTGTATCTTGTATAATCACCAATAGTTACAGGAAATGTCAGAAGAAACCTTAAAATGCTCTTGTATAAATTTATAGTTACATTTATATGTTAATTATATTTATATATTAAAGTTATAACAGCATACCAAACTGATTCACATGAAGGGTTAACTATCTCTAGAAAAATTGATCCTCAAGAATTATCAGCTCTAAATATAGTAAAATATTTATTTCAAAATAATTTATCAGAAATGTAGCATTTTCACAGTCTATAAAATATTCTGAAAAGTTCTAGTAACAGCTGCCTCAGAAGAAAGATCCTTTTTAAAATTAAAGATTATCAAAAATTATTTGCTCTCTTGCATTGCCGAGTGACTAATGTTACCTTCAATTATGTTGACTGAAAATGAGTCTTGAAATGTATAAATTCTGATGGCCAAATTATGAATATTCAGAAAAGTAAGCCAGAAAAATCTTACCATCAATCAAGATATCACATTAATACAGTATTATTATTATTATTGTATTATACACAATTATACCAAATTAATATATTTTTGCAATTTGTAAGTTTCCTGTTACTCATGTATTACATACTGTTATTGTGTTGTATAAGTACTAAAATATTTTTAAAAGGAAAATCTTTGTGTTTTCGTACCTCTAAATGTACTATTTTTCCTGCTTCTTAAGGTAGTGACCCCATTTTTGTTTGACATAGGACCCCACAAACTAGATCACCAGCTCTGTTAAGAAGGTGATTTGCTATGATGTGCTATTTCAGATGATCCCTTGATGACAGGAATGGGGAACCACACCTGTCTTGTTTATATTAGGTAAATGCTGGTTAGTTGCAATCTTACCTTATGATGTTTCTCAGCTAGCTGCCATCCCCAGTTCCTCAGGAGAATCATTAGCGTCATTCTGTACATTAATAAGAATGTGCTCCTTCTGCAGTATTAACATAGAGTCGCCCATATGAGAGGCAAATTTACAGCAATTAGTACCTTCATTCCTTGTGACTGTTGTTTTAGGACTTGCTCATAAACTGTATTGAAAACCAATCTTTAACTTCTCTGTCCCTGGTTTGCTACTAAATAAGGTGTATCTGTCCTTTCCCCACACCACCAAGTCTCTGAAAGGCTGATGGTCCATCCTTTCATCATGCCCCCAAGGGTCCTCAAAGATGTTTGCAAGCACATTCTATTCTACATGTTAAAATGCAAAATCCCAAATGGATAAAGAACAAAATCCTATGTTTGGAATACCACACACACACACACACACACACACACACACACACACACACACACAAGACCAAATAAAAGCTTGGTAGCCATAAAATAACACAGAGGAAACCTATGTGCAAGCTCTGATATGGAGAGTGAGTAGACAGAAAGATCTGGAAATACGTGTTTCTGAAAAGTGGCAAGAAATTCAGCAACTGGCAATTAAGATTTTCTTTTCATAAACAACGCTGGAATTTAAATTATTCTCAGGTAGCTGTCATACCGATGCCAGGAATTTCTAAGGAAATTTAGAGAAACTGAGTTGGAAGAAAGAAGAGATGCTGGAGACCTGTTTAATCAGGTAAAACAAACAAAAATTAAAGAAATATTTAGTAAAGCTGAGTATCAAATTTAAATCTACAGTTCCTTCCCCTCTGTGTAAAGATGTTTTTAATATGGTAATAGATGTCAGAGGGTGGGGAGAGAGGCAGCAATCACATTCACTATGAGATAAGAGGACTCCATCTTTCCTGCATATGAAGCTTTAGACCTGCATTTTATTTCAAGTTTGGTGAACAGCAATCACTTCCCATCTGTGATTAGTCTCTGTTTTTTCACTGAAGAGAGGGTTGAGACAGAGTTTTAAAGGTTATTCTACACCAGACAAAAGGAGTACATGAAAAATAAGAGGCTTTTCAAATGATCTAAAGTGCACTTGAATCTGCCACTTTGATATCATTAGCAAATTGTGATTGATTAAGTATCACACTTAAATCTCTTACAAGCTTTTTGGAATAAAAGAGGGTATAGCAAGTGTGGATATTCCCAGTATGTGGCAGTATTTTCTAAATGTAGAGTGATATTTTTTCAGGTTGCATAATCCTACCTTTTACTCCTGAAATTATAAAGTTAGAGAGAATCCTGAGAGTAGTTGCTCCTGAATCAGGGTTCAGGCAGATGACTGTGTTGCCATTTCAGACTGAGGATTCATAGTAACAGTCTTGGGTTGATGCTAAAGTTCCATTCCCTCAATAAAGCAAAATATGAGTCAAACATGATTTATTTGATTGTTCTTATGAATCACTTTTTCAGAAAAGTGTTTACTTGTCATAAGTTTGGTCCATCTCAACTAAACAGTTTGAGGGGATTTGTTTCCAAAGCAAGAAGATGCTGTTTTCTTTAATACTGAGTTAAAAAAAGACAGCAAAAAATTCACTAAAGATCACCAAAATTCTCTTAAATATAATGATAATTATATACCTATGAAATCAAGGTGGCTTGATATACAAGGTAGCCTTTAATCCATGCCTTTTTTCTGATGGTTTGAGGATGAGGGGAGTATTAGGGGAAACAAAATAAAGGACAGCATATTACAGACTGCCATAAGAATATGGAATTCACAGATGCCTTTTTAAATATGTGAAAGTGGAAGCAGTAGGTTGTACAATTAAACAATATGAAAGGAAGAGTCAGAAACTGAAATCCAGCTGTAGTTCTGCCAATTGCTGGTTATTTCGCATCAGCCTCTCATTCCACTTCTCAGAGACTGAATTTGCTGCCCTGTACTACCTTCCTGGATTAGACTAGAGGACCCAGAATAAGAGTTTTCACTATTTGACTTGCAGTGACCCATTCAAAGCTATTACTAGAATTGTTAAAAAATATTCTAGTTGATTCTCTGTGCAGGCGTTTGGTGAGATCTCACTTCTCCATGACTTTTGAAGTCGGATGTGACCACATGATTGGCTCTAGCCAGTGAAATATGAGTGGCAGTGACACTGGTCATTTCTTGGGAAAACCAAGAGCCAGTACATGATTTCTCTCTGACATGATGACCATGGAAGATCCTGTCAAGACAGAGTATTTGTAGTCTGGGAGCCTGTGTAAATAGGAATGATATAGATTCCCCGCTGATCCACAATAGACCTGTAACATAAATCAACATTCAATATAGAAGCCACTGAAATGATAGAATAATTTGTTATTGCAACAAATTTAATACTGATTGGTACAACATGTTTTATCCTGCAAATAATTTCTTACATGAAATAATATAGTCATGTATTCACCTTATAATTACAACATAAAAAGAACTTTAAAAATATTTAAAAATAAAATTTTAATTAAAAAATCATATTCAACCTTAATACAGTAAACTAGCTAACTCCTCTTTGACTTATTTTTTATCCATGTGCTGCTAAATTTCTGGACTTTTTAGTGTCTTTTACCTCCTTTGTGGTGACTACAGACACATCAAATCTTTCTACTTGGGTTTCAGTGTGACTGTAATTCACCTTCCTGAGAGTTACACAATAATCTCGAAAACTCCCGATCTCCACAGGCCACTCCTTATTCTTGGAAGCCTTATATTAATGTCTCCTTTCTGAAATTCTACTCAGTTTATTTTCAAAAACATTCAGAACTCTATGCAGTTTAATAAGGACATAGGACTTTGTTTTACTTTGAGTGCCTGAGAAGGTTAGATTTCTCATCCAACTATTCACAGACATCTCCTCTCCCACCTTTCCTATGATTTCTCCCATGATATCATTCCTCTCTGGTGAGTTCTGAGTTTTCCTTCCCATTACATCTCCACCCTGCTGAAAGCCCACTATCCCTATCTGTGGAGTAAAAAGTGGCAGAATTTCAAACAGACTCTGCAAAGCAAATTTGATACCTATTTTGTCATTTATTTATTCAAGACATTGTCATCCAATGCCTACTAAATACTTGGCACTCTCACAGATACTGCAGATACAATGAGTGGGATGTAATCCTGGTCCTTAAATCTCAATCCCGAGACAGTTTGATGAGAGGTTTAGTTGTTATGAGAGCACATAAGAGAGTCTTCATACTTAGCTTTGCCTGGGGGCTTCCTGGTTGTGATGTCTAATCTGAGAATGCATCAGAGCTTTTGAAGGGATAAAGGAGAGAATGGAAGGCAGTAGGAAGGAGTCTGGGCAGAGGAAACATATAACAAAGCTCCTAATTGAAATATCATTGTTTTATCCAAGAATATATGTGATTTAGTGTGTCTGAGAAAAAATTCTTGTCAAAGGGCAAATAAATGGACTAGCAGGATTGTGAGAATCAGATCTAAAAGTAGACAACACGGGTCTAATACTAAAAAATAATTATGTTCAAGAATGTGTATTTCCCCTTAGGACATTTCCCAGCCAATGGAAGAATTTTTATATGGCAGGGATCAGATCTGTGTTTTTGCCAGTTGACTTTGGCGACATTATGGAGACTTTCCTAGATGCTGGAACATCAGTCAAGAGTTTATTGTATAAAAATAGAAGAGAGATGATGGCAGTCTGAATTAGGTAGTGATAAGATGGAGGCAAAGAAGTGGATGACTTGTGAAAGATTAGGGGGTAGGAAAAAGATTTCGTAATCGCCGTGAAGGGAGGAGGAGGGTGAGGGAAAAGTTAAGGACAATATTGAGTTAGAAGGCGGGGCATCTGGGCAGACAGAAATTCTCTGGGACATGTATAAGAAGAGTCAGGAGGCAAGGGAACCGAATTGTATACAATGTTCTCTGTTTTAGGAAAAAATGGGTGTAGCAGAACTATGAAATGGTCCTCCAAGTGAAATGCCCTATGCTCAACAGTATAAACTGGATTGAAATGCTCAAAAGATTGGTCAATTACACCTTCTCCATTTTACCTCCTAAATATCCTTTCTAGAATACTTGACATTCTTCTTATTTTTTAAAGTATTCTCAAACACCACATGATAATGTTTCGATAACATGAAATACCTCTCTTAAACTGCATTTGTTCAAGTTGTAAAACTTTTAAACTTATAATATTTTCTAAGTCACCTTCAAATACAGTTTGTCTTCCATATCCACAGATGTGGAGCCCATTGTACTATACCATTTTATATAAGAGACTTGAGATTCCTCAGATTTTGGTATCCTAGGAGGTCCTAGAACCAATCTCCCACAGATACCAAGGAAAGACTATACTACTGTCCACATGATTTTGATTGAGGAAGGCGTTTTAATTTACATTTACAGGTGAGAAAATTGATGCTGAATTGTTAGGTGACCTGTTATATTTTATCATGATTAAGCAGAGTCCTGCCTCAAATCCACATCCTCTAGTTTCAAATCACTTACAGAAAGATATTGCAGGTTCCAGACCACAATAAAGGGAATATCACAATAAAGTGATATTCACATGAATTTTTGGCTTCCCAGTGCATATAAAATTTTTGCTTATACCATATTGTAGCCTATTAAGTATGCAAAAGCATTGTGTCTAAAAAAACAATGTACATACCTATTAAAAACTAATGCTGTTGAAAAAATGGTGCCAATATATATACTTGCTTAACACAGAGTTGCCACAAACTTTCAGTTTGAAAAATATGCCTGTTCCTTTTATATATATTTTATTGTTTAGTTATATATATATTTTAACCTGAAACAACTATAATCATAGAGTGTGTAATTTTTAGTGTCTTCCTTCTTTTGCTTGATATTATGTCTGTTTTTGTGACAGTAATTTTAAAAAACTTTTTTGGCTCTATGATATTTTAGTATATAAATACACTGTAGGTTACTTGCATACTTGTAAGTTGATGGGCATTTGGATTGTTTCCTGTTTTTATGTGTAATGAACAAAGAAGCTATGAATATTCTTCTGTGTATAGTTTGGTGTAAGTACGTGCACATTGCTGGGTTGCAGGATTATGTGTATGCTCACTTTAATAGGTACTCTCAAATATTTTTACAAAGTGAAAGAATTAATTTGTAGTTATAATTTGTAGTTTGGTAAAGTAGTATTCAAGTCTTTTGACAAATTTTCTATTGGGCTGTCTGTCCTTTTAATGTTAATTTGTAAGAGTCCTTCATATACTCTTGGTAAGAGTCCACTGCTGTATACATGCATTGCAAAATTCCTCTCCCACTCTATGTCTTGTCTTTTACGCTCTTAATGTTGTCTTATAATGAACAGAAGTTTTACATTTTAATATGATCCAAATTGCAAATCTTTTCCTTTATGGTTAGTGTTTTTTTGTTCTGCTTCACAAATCTTTCCCTGCCTCAAGTTCATGAAGGCCTTCTCTTATGTTATCTGTAGTGAATTACCTTTCAATTTTAGATAATAAGTCAATAAGAAAATATGACCAAATTATACACTGCTTAAAAGAAACTCATCTCAAATTCGGAAACATATGTAGGTTGAAAATAAAAGGATGAGGAAAGGCATAACAATGCAAAAAAATTAGAAAAAAAAAGCAGGAGTAACTGTATTACTATCACATAAAGTAGACTTCAGAGCAAAGAAAATCACTAGAGACAAAGAGGGACATTATAAAGTGATAAAAGGATCAAGCTACCAGGAAAACATAATGATTTAAACGTGTGTGCAAGGGAGTCTCAATATACATAAACCAAAATCTGATAGACCTGAAAAGAGAAATAGACAAATTCTCAATTGTAGTTGGAGACTTAAAAATTCTCTCAGCAACTGATATGAACTGCTACACAGAAAATCAGCATAGATATAAAAGATCTAAACAATACAACCAACCAACAGAATCTAATTGACATCTATCTATCTCACTTTACCCAACAACAATAGAATATACATTTTTTCAAGTATCCATATCCTAGGCTATACAGCAAGCCTCAACACACTTAAAAGAATGAAACTAATATAAAGTATGTTCTCTGAATATAATGGAATCATACACATACAAAAATACAATTAAAAAAAGACAAGAGGAAAATCTCTAGACACAGCATAACAGCCAAAACTGGAGCGGGGGGAACAAAAAACCAAACAGATGAACTGCAACAGTTGAATGGCTAAACAAACTGTAGTCCATCCATATCATGGAATACTACTCAACAATAAAAAGAAACAAACTATTGATACACACAACAGCTTGATGACTCTCCAGTGAATTCTGCTGAGTGAAAAAAATATCCAATACCAACGTTTACATCCTATATGATTCCATTAGTATAATATTTTTGAAATGACAATTTTTTAGAAATGGAGGACCGATAAGTGGTTGTCAGGGGTTAGGAATGGGGTGAGAGTGGGAGAAAGAAATGAGTATTTTTATAGAAGGGCAATGCGAGTGATGATTGTCGTGATGGAACTCTTCAGTACGTTGACCTTGCTGGTGGATACATGAACTTATAAATGTGACAAAGTTGTGTAGAACTAAATACCCCCCCCACACACACACAAATAGGTACAAGTAAAACTGAGACTATCTGAAAATGATCAGTGCATTGTATCAATGTAAATATTCTGCATGTGATATTGTTTTGTAGTTATACAAGTTGTTCGCATTGAAGAAAACTGGGTAAATGGTACATGGAATCTCACCACATTATTTCTCAAACTGCATGTGAATTTACGATTATTTGAAAATTAAATGTTTAAATAATACATTTTGTACTTTAATGTATTAAACATCAAGAATACACCCACTTTTGAACATAGTTTAATTTACATATTAAAAAATTTAAAGTATACTTTTTAATGGGATTAAACACAAAAATCTTAAAAGAATGCACTAATGTGAAAGTTGAAAAATGAAAATGCTAATGGACCTTTCATTTTCCATACAGTATGATTTCCTCTTGATATTTTTTGACCACATAAAGTATATTCATTTAACATGGCAGAAGTAAATCTTCAGCTTCTTAAAAAAAAACAAAAAACCCCGTCACTCCATTTACTATAATGTAACTTTTAAATGTAATTACTATAAGAAATTTTGCCTTCTTGTTTATTCAGTTCCCATGGACAAGATGACAATTTTTTTAACCTATTGTAATGAGAATAATAATATTGCCTGTGTTTATGTTTTTGAATTTTAAGGCACAGATTTGAGATGACTACTCCATTTCAAAATTAAACTATCACCTGCTTATGACTTAGTAATAGGCACCTCACCACAAATTTTAACTGTATGTAACTTTGGCATATATAAAACTGACAAATACACATACATTCATTTAGTTAAGTATATTTAAGGTTAGCTACTTCTCCTTTCTCAAATTTATAAACAGTCAGAGTGGGTTTGTCAGTTTGGGGAAACTAGCAGAGGAGTGTGGTATTGTAGTAATATTGAAATTTTGTTTTAAAATTCTTTGCTAGTAGAATGAAGGTGGAAGAATTGGCAATTTCAACTCTTGCAGTATGTTATCACCATACTCTCAGAAAGAGTGCACTTAGCCAACTCTGACGAAACTGGGTGTGTTATATATCAAGCAGGAACCATGGGTTCCTTATGCCAACAACACATTTCAACTCTTACCTTATTACCACATTTCTTGGACACTACAGGATAATTTCTTCTAAGCTTTTTGCTGCTCATGTGTGAAATCTTAAATAATCTAGCCAAATATAATGAAAGTTCAGGGCTGTTCCGTGACATTGGTTTACTGAACGCTGATCTGTGAAAGTCTGAATGTGCAAATCTCTATCAATGTGGTCAATGAAACTTCACCATCACCTTGAGAAAGCATTTTTTTCCCACTGTGTAGATTCTTTTTAAGAGGTTCACTAAAACATGCCATGTCACAGAAAAATTTCTTTCTCTCGAATATCCTATGTGAATTCGAAGTACACGTGAGCTATTCTACATGAAATTCATAAGCATTATGCAGTAGAAAAGAAACATTATATCTGAATTATGGAGGTTGTGTTTCTTTTAATGAAATTCATCCAAATAACAAGTAAATTTAGGGATAGTAGAAGAAAATGCTAAGGTGTATTGACAACACAAGTTTTTACAAGAGCCTAACCTAAATAGAAAACCACATTGAACTTTCTAGAGAGGGCAGAAAGGTCAACCATCTTATAGTAAGCAGACAGCACAGTACAAGAGGAGCATATGTCAAAAACATACTTTATTTACCTTTCATTAGAATGTCTTCCTCTGAGAAGGTTAAATACTCCAGGATAGGGATAGGATTTTTCTCATGTTAACTAATCCAGATAAAAGTGAGTAGAGATTTGCTTTCTTCAGCATTTATTGATATTAATTGCTTTATTGAACTAGCTGTGGCAACAGGGATTTCCCAATGCCAGGATAAAGGATCATTATTTATAAGCTAACTGATCCCACAAATTCTACACTTAGCTCAACATTTCTGTTGGAAATACTGTAAGAATCTTTTTTAAAAAAATGTTGTCATATTTCAGCCTTCATACGGTATGCTAAATTACATAAGCTAAATGATAAAACATTTTCCAGGAAAGGGGAATTTTAGAGCCTCACATACCAGGCTTCAAATCAAGCTATGAAATGTAACTTATTATTGTGTTTTTCTTCCATTTATTTTTAATTCTTCCCCTTTGGCTCTGTCTTACAGGTGTCCCTAGTTACAACCATCAGTAAAAACAAAACACATGTGTAGGCTATAAATCTGTATTTGTGTTAATTCATAGGAGAAAAATATCTTCAGTTCTTCCTTCCAATTTCCTTTCCTCTCACCGCTTAGAAGCTCTCTATAGGGCTCTGTGCTTACCATTACAGAAACCAAATTCTGTCCCACGTGCTAAGTTAACAGGAAAGTTCCTGCATGTTATTTCTCATTGCAAGTAAAGAAGTCAAGGTGGAAATCCCCAGGTTAATTTAGAACATGAAAGGATTTAGAAAGGGAATCAATATTTGGTAAAAGGAGAGAGCTGCCAATTTAGCCTTTTGTAGTAACTACACAAGGTTCAGTCAATCAGACCATTATCAAGCGTTAGCACTAACTTTTCACAGTGGGAAAAGTTAAAAAGTTTGAAGATTCTTGAATATGAAATAGTTAATAAGTTTTCCCGGCACCAGAAGGGAAACTCTTACAGTTTTGTTCAGATATTCATACTATAGAGGTGCCAGAGGCAATGCTAAAGCCAAGGTAGAATTGGTTATTTGCTTATAAAGTCTGATTTGAGTGCTTAATAGATAAGGTGTTTTAAATCACATCACTTTGAAATGTGACATGCAGCTTGTCAGCTTGGAATGTTTTCTTCCTCCTTCTTCATTTTCATTTTGATAAAATAATAACTGGTTCTCTAACATAGTTCTTTGGTCTTGAGATAACCACACCACCAACAGCTAGAAACAAGCATCAGGGCTGTTAGATATTATATTTTGATAAATCACTGTTTTGTGTTTGTATTTTGTTTTTCAAATCGCTTCTTTACCCCGTAATAAATGAACACATTTTTTTGTGAGGGGAAAAAAAAGTATTTTTATGAATACAAGAATGTATCTAAATAGTCATCTAAAAATTGGAGACATAAATTTATATAGTGCTTGCAGGGTATCTTAGATTTGATTATGAAGTTATTCCATGAGTAGGTTTTGCCAAGATTATCATAGAATCAATGAACTGGACTTATTAGGTCATCATCTCTTACTAACAGTATGGAGTTCTCAAAAGCTTTATTAGGTGCAATTGTAAGTGGCTCAGACAAGAGGTTTCAATCATTTCTTTTAGAGATGATTGCACAGTTTCAGAAATTTTTATTGGCAAGAAATGATTTCTGATGCCTAGTCAATGTGTCATTTTTCTCTTAGAACACTTGCAATCATTCCTGTCCTCCACCTCCTACCAACCACATGGGGTTATTGGGGTTTTGGGGGGGTTGTTTTGTTCAGTTTTCACACTCTTTTCACCCCGTAAATTTTGCCCACATGATCAAATACCCACACGAGAAAATAAAAATAAAAATTGGACAAGTTCGTCTGAAGAGGAATTAGAATGAGTTGAAGTAAACCATGGAAAGAGAATATTTAGTTTGGCTTAAATCACTGCTGTAATCACTTAAACATGAACAATAATCCATTTGGAAAATATCAGAAACTGTTTTATATCACAGACATATCATTAGGCCCCCATAACATTCCAGGAACCTGCCCTTTTCAACCCCTACATATCCCCAGAGAGATTATTTCTATAACAATAGAAATAGAGATTTTGAACATTATTTTATTTTCTACTACATAAAGATAAGATGGCATGGTAAGTGTATTGTCCTGAGCTCCTTCTCTCTCTGGGATGGAGGCTTTAAGAAACTATTGCAAGCCAATAGGGAGGTTTTCCACAGCATGTAGGAAAAAGCTCCTTGTGAGCCAGGAGTCCCACAGCGGGCCTTTTTTCAGCCTATAAACAATACAGCTAGGAGTTTCAGTGGGTTAAGCATCAGGCTGGAAATTTGTAATAACATGAGGTCTGATTCCAGATCTATAATTTACTGGCCTGTTGAGTGACAATGGGCACATAACTTCACTGACGTGTATTTTTAAAGTTTAGTCTTGAAATTTGTATTAGTTACACATTTGTTCTTGTTCATAGTAGAATATATCAACCCCCCAAAATAAAGAAAAATCTAAAAAAAAACCCTAATTTAAAACAAAAAGGCTAAGTAGATACTCTGTAAACAAAAAATGCACACTGTAATTAAGTGGGATAAGCCACACATGACACTTCTAAAACAAAGTGTTGGTGGACACTTGAGCTATAAAATATTAAAACGTATTATTCAGCTTTCATACTTAAAAGTGTGGATTGCTATAAAACCAATAAACAGACAAAAATATCAGATTTGTAACTCAGAAAAAAATTTAAAAAAAAAGAATTTGGAGTATTATTGAACTGACATCATGATTCAATAGTTTCTAGCAAGAATTCTTACTAAATGATGCTGAAACATCAGTTAAATGTTTCTAGATAAGAAACATTTGTCTTTATCCAATGTTAAAATTATTTCCCTGTTGCTTAAAATGTTAATTTAAAACATTAAATAGAAGCATTTTAGATGAATATGAAATCAGTTATATGTAGAATCTTTCTAAATTTCTAAGCAATGGAGGAATTCACAAATGAGAAGCTAAGAAACTTTATAACATTAAATGGAATTTCTAAATGTAATATATTAAAGTTCTAAAGTAAACAAAAACTAAGGAAAATTTTACAAATTATATAATAGACCTGTGGTGTTACTCTAATTTTATAAAAAGCTTGTTGAGTCCAATAAAAAAGACCACTCTCCACTAAAATATTGAACAAAATAAATGAGATTCACAAAATAAGAGTTAACCAGTGTATTATTTCAAAAATTATTCTCATCAGCAATCCAATACCCTTAAATCAAATACATTTTTTAAACAAAAACGCATTTTTCTGGGAAAGACCTCTCCTAAACTACTGATAGGCATATAAATTTTAATAAACTTTATGGAAAGGTAGAAATAGTTGGAAAAATTGATTAAAAATGTAAAAATTGTTATGCCTAAATTTGTATGTCACATTAATTCTACTTCCAGACATTTATCTTAAAATATTGTCAGAAATGCAAACAAAGATTCACCATGAACATGTTTATTGCAGCATTATTTATAGTAGTTAAACCACTGGGAAAACTGAATGCTCATTTATAAATGTTGTGACTGGTTGTATTCAGGCTCATGCATAGGGCTCCATAATAGAATACCATGAACTCAACTAAAAATATGCTAAAATGGAAAAAAAGTTATGTAAAAACACTTAAATTAGAATACAGCCTAATAAAATTTTACGTACACAATAATGTGCTTTGGGTTTAAACAGTTACATAGATATATAAAATTAAAAAAAAAAAAACTTGAAAAAAATAAATCAAATTATCACCTAATAGTGACTTTTTTTTCAGGAGTAGGATTTGGGGTTACTCTTTTTTTTTTTCTTTTTATATTTTTCAAATGTCCATAATCAGAATTCAGAACTTTTATAATCGAGGAGAAAAACATATATTTTAGACATGGTTTTTAAGGAGTCCTTATACTTATGGCCACATGATATCGAAGTGAATCAAAAATAAAAACTAAAAAAACCCACATAGTACACTCAAATGATTGTCATTAATAAAATGTCCTTCCTTCACACAAGTGAAATTTGTTTTGCTTTGTTTTTTGTCAACATCACGTTTTCTGGTTTAAGCAAATATAACTCTATTGTGGAAGAAAGAAAATGTTTAAATGACCATAGTGTATAATCACTAATTCTCACATGCTTGCATAATTCTGGAAAAATAAACTGCATTCTCAAATCTCAGAATGAGACCATTGATGGATACCTCCCCAGACATAGGGATGATTAGTTAAGACACCTTCTAATTATTCTCTGAATCTGTGATCTTGATGTAACATTCTTCCATTAAGATCAACACGTTCTTCTTTTAGGAGGAAAAAAAAAAGTGGAAAAGGAAAGAAAACGTAGTTAGTTCATCCAAAGGGGCAAGGGCTGAGAACTGAGTCAACATGGGCAGATAGAGAGGAAGAGGAAATTTTTTGTTCAACCCTAGTTTATTATTCCTCCACCCAAAAACAGAGTATAAGTTAAACCGTGTGTGAAAAGGCAACTGGGCCCCAAAAGCAGCAGCAACTTCTTGACGTCAGATGACTTAACTGGTCTTTGCAAACGTGTTCAATTTGGTTCCTGACCCAGAAAAAAGATCCTTTTCTCCTACTCCCACACAGCATGCTGCACAAACACCCAGTTCTATGACTTTTTTGTTTCCTGCGCAGTGACTTTTCATGCCTGCCTACCTGACTCACGATCTTGTGATTCCACCCCCAGGCCTCCTCCACTTCCTTTGCAGATGCCAATTCCTGCTCCAGGGGTTCAGGGACAGAGCCCACTCACTCTGCCTAGAGAGGACACCCCTGAGACTACCCCTGAGGTGCAGGTTACCTCCTCAGTGTGAGATTAAAAAACAGAGGAAGGATACTATTTTTATCAAGTCAGAAGTTTCAAGTGAGCATCACAGTCATGTAAGGAGGGTTTTCAAGAAAACTTCCAAATAGGGTGGAAAGTGTTCACAGCCCTGGGCCCAGGCCATCCTATGAGAAAAGTCAAGTTTGACTTAGTGGCTATTTACCTTCATTTCCTACCAACTCTGTCCCCTGTCTGTGGCATTATCTGGTACTGTATCACCATAGGTTCTCCTTACCTTGTGGTTAGAGAATCCTGAGAAGTGTTAGCTGATGAAGTTTAATCATCTCTCTGGATATTTACATTTAAAGAACGTTGTCTTGAACACCAACATGAATTTAAGATAGGAAATAATGAAGATAAAATGTTGGATTGATAAGCAGTGCTTCTGGGCAAGCTCACTACTAGTAATTTTGCTGAACTAACCATCAAGTGTTTACTTAGGACCTAATACACTCTTCCTCCTGCTCTAGTTTCCAAAGGCACATTGTTATGTCCGACTTTCCAGGCTTTTGTAAATGGAGGTTTGCTGCCCACATCAACATAGAGAACTCAGTGTAGGGCTGCAATGTATCTCAACAAATGCATGATGGATGACAGAATGAACATATACATGTGTGAATGTAGGTAATATGTATGTAAATATATATGTATTTATGTGTGTATATGTATTAGATGAGCAGATACCTCATGTAGACAATTGATTTTTTAATCCCACATTTAGTTTATTGAATGGCTTATTACATGGCATATATAAACAATTATATTAAAGTAAAAACTGGTGGTCTGAATAATATTTTATCAATGATATCATGTGTGCTTTCGTGAAAGCAACCTGATCTCACCTTCTCTTTCCTTTATGTCTACAGCATACCTTTATAAAGTAGGAAAAGGTGCAGAGTCATGAAAAGTCACTGGTTGGTACTGAATGTGTTTCAGGAACTACATTTAAGTCAAATTTAAGGTTATAATAGTAAGGAAAACTGTGCTTCCTTATTTCAGGGGGACAGTGTTCCTGGTCTGGCTTTGGACCATTGACTACCTTTTAGAGGAAAGAGACCTGGGGCAGGGTATAACCTCCAAATACACAGACTGATGCTCTTTGAATGCACTGAGGGGAAAAAATGTTCAGGAACTGATTATTTCTGCATCTAATCTCCCACTTGATATATAGAGAAAGAGTATTATAAATCATGGTGTTTCTATACAGGTCTGCTACTGACAAGCTAGTAGACAAACAGCTCAATTCCTTTGGTTTAAATATATATATATATTTAAAATTTAAATTACTTTTATATACTCCTGAATCTGTCAGGGTCTCAAAATGAAACTCATACCACATTCAAAATTTGACATCTACAGAAGGGTTTCTTCATAGACAGACTATTGGCAAAGATTCACTGTAGGGGAAGCAGGAGAGATTGTCTGGGCTGGTGTTGGCACCAGTCCTATGCTGGTGACAACTAAAGAAACTCATAAGGAAGAGCCTGTAGTAACAACAGCCAGTACTAATGACTCTTTTGATTAGCAATATTTTTTTCCCTTAGTAAAATAACTGATTGAAGCACTCCCAAAGTCTCAAATCCATTTTGAAAAGTAGCTCTCTGCCATTGAAGGTGGATGAATGCAAAACTGGAATCAGAACTGGATGTCACTGCAAATATTCTGGCCAAAATGAAAGCAACAGGCAACTATTTGCATATCTACTCTACCTGGAATGTTTCACACTGGGTCCTAGAATATACTTTATAATACTGTGATCCAATTTATTGTTAAAATCTCTTTTGATACCTTAGGCTAAATAGTTTTGGATTAAGCTTTATTGCTAATGAGTAATTATGAATTAATGAACTATATAAATTCCATAACTTTTAAAATTGTGTTAATCTCTATTTAGCATAATTGTGGGGAGGCACTCATGTCATGTAGGGTATTGAAACTGGAATACAGTCATTATTGAATTTCTTTTGCTCAAAAGGTTTATGATTGGGAATGGAGACAATAACAATGGGTTATTTTCACTTTTTAAAAAAAGATGGGCATTTCGAACAGTAATAACTGACTAATTTATTTTAAAATGCTCTAATATATTTCAAACACTTCCAGACTCATTTTAACAGGAAACCTTGTAGAACAATTGAAAACTAACTGGAGCTCACAAGCTTCATTCTGCTTCAATTCTGCTGCCCTTAGCGGACATTTCCAAAATTTTGGTGCTTTTTTTTTTTTTCCTCTTGGCTTCAAAAGAGCTGCAACACCAGTTTTTATGTGCAAAGCTTTTCAAGACACTTTAGTCACCAAGTCCTGATGGAAGCATAATATGTAAGGACATTGCCACTGGCTGGCTATACAGGGGAACCGAGGAACTAAATGATCTTTAAGATTCAGTCATCCCTAAAATTGCAGCACCCTCCTGATTTTTTTTCTTGTTTGGCCATCTGTTCAGTTTTTATTTTTAATCCTTTATTACAGTATAAAAGAATCCACAAATAGAGTTAAGATAGGAAAATCAAGACCTTGAGTGACTGAAGTTCCTGCTCTAGATGCGATATTCTGTTGAGACCCTGAAATGTATACAAAGACTACTCAAAGCTTTGCTTTCTCCACCCTATGAAAAAAATAAGTAGTTTTACTAACTAGGAATCTTCTAAATCAGTGCTTCTCGAACTTTGGTGTGAATACAAATTCCTATGGGATCCTGTGAAAGTGCAGTGCAGATTCTGATTTAGTAGATCTTGGGGGAGGCAGGGCCTGAGATTCTGCCTTTCTGACAAGCTCCGAGGTGATGCCAAAGCTGCCAGTCCCAGGGCCAGACTTGGAGAGTAACATGGTTCTAAACTATTGTCCTCCTATCTTCATATCCAAATTTAAAGAGATCTTGGCTTTCTAAATGTGAATCATTCTCTGTACATTCTTCCAGTTCCTGATTTCTAAAAATAAAATTGGACAGAGAACTGGAAGGGGTATTTTAGATTCCTGAAAACTGGATTAAATTAAGGTCAGAAAAACTCTTTAAAAATGCAGCTCAGAAGGTCATAAATTCTAGATCATTTTCCAAACCAACCCTTCTCAAACTGAAGTCGGTTCCTTTATGGGATGATCTCTAGTGTTCACCTCTACTGTCCCTCTTACTAAAAGTACCTTTTCTCCCCCAATAATCTGCCAAATTACTGCATCCCCTCAGTTCTCCATCTCTTCCCCTGCTTATGTATATCCCACAGAGGTGCCCTTTCATATATGTAGACACAATGGGTGAATTGTACTTTAAATAGGAAAGAATCTTTATCATTCAGAGTAACAGGAAATCCCAGACCCAGGGCAATATGTATGTGATATCTGAATACACAATCAGACCCTTTGAATAGCATTACATTGTAGGAGCAACAAACACAGCAGAGTCCACAAAAGCTGTCTTTTTCAGAGTATTCACAATGCAAATGAGCCATGATGAAGGAGAAAATCTGGTTAAAATCACTCACTAGCTGGATACGCATAACCCCACTTTTTATATCTTCAATTTCAATTTTTCAATGTAATGGCTGGCATCTGTTAGAAAAGAAAAATGTAATGGTTAATGTTGTGGAATTAAATCTGTAGCCTCCCAAATTTATTAGAGGCTTCCCCCTTCACCTCCAAAAATCTGATACACTGGTTAGAATGCCTAGTTTTGCTTTTAAACAGAATCTGGTAGTACAACTTGGGAAAGATAATCTCTGAAGTCTCTATATTGCTCTAGGAATATCTGACGATCAGAAAAATGATGTCTATTTTGGGGGTTATTTACTAATAGCATTGTAGTCTTGTGGAAAATACTACCACCACCTACTGGCATATATTGCACATAAATTTGAAAAAGCTTCTAAACCATTTGAACAGTGCCAAATAAGGGCATGGAATAAGATAATAATTATTGTCACTTTACTGAAACTTAAATTTCAAATTTAGTCAAATAATTTTATTTGCTTTTTGAAACTATGATAACATTTACTTCTATCACCTGAATATGTGAACTAGAAGGGAGAAAAGAGCAAGAGCCACATATAGGATGTTTAAATAGAAAGAAATAATGTATTTAGATTGTTGAAATGATACTTGCCTTTGCTTTTCACCTGTTGCTAAGTTCATTTTTGTTTTTATTGGAGATTTATTTTATCAAACCCAGAAAGAAAAGGGAGGTTTGTGTCAATGTAGCAATTCAAAAGGACATTCACACACATAGTTTGCAAAATTCTTTACAACCAACAAAAAATATTTGAAGCAGAATATAAAGATATATACAAATCCCCTTACAATTTCAGCAGCTATTTTGATAAAGGAAAACAGCCAAAAGATTACATGTATAATAAGCTTTTAGAAATTTTTATTCCACAGTTAACGCTCATTAGCTTTCAGGTTAGCATTAAATCATTTGCTCTTCTTTACAATTTCCCTTGGGAAAGAATTAAATCCTCATGTTATTTCTTTAGTGGTTATTTTGAATTTATCCTCAGACAATCTAGTCTTCAGTACTACAAATTTCCTACCTCCAAAGAAACTACTTCTTGCATAGAATCTATTTTCTTGTCCAACGGTTTAATATTTTGCATCAATGAGCTAGATTCATCAATAGGATATGGGATTAAAGGCATGAGTTTTCTTCCCAAAACTTTACTGTGATACCCCTATTTGTTAGACTTATAGAATGGACAGTGTATTATTTTAATGATACTTATAATGACATCTGTATGTACATATAGAGACAAGGATACATTTAGATAAGTACACCTAATGATAATATATTTATACATTGTCATTATATTCAAGAAACTCTTTTGGAGGGTGAACATATACTTTAAATAAATAGAGAAAAAACTTTAATGTTTAATTACAGTTATATATGGAAAGTAGACATTATTTTTGTTATTTTTTTCTCATGGATGTGAAAATGTTTATAGACCATATGGTAGCTCATTCCTAATTATCCTATTTAAATTATAATCAGCTCCCTACCAGCTTAGTGATTGTTCAATGACCTTTTGAAAAAAAAACATTATTGTTCCCCCAAATGCTGTTTTATATTACATTGATAATTAGAATTTATTATGAATTATTGAATTACCTGCACTGTTGAATTGTTCCTTTGACAGCCCAATTTTTGCTTATTTGACTACTGTCTCACTTTTTGATATCTGACGCTACTTCCCCTCCATTTACTCCCTCAAGAGAGAGTCATTAAATCCCTACAGTGTGCCCTGCACTGGTTTGGAAGAGCTGACTCTATGGTTGGTGTATGAGGCACACAAGCCCTTTGACTGGTTGATATTTAAAATAGAGTGATGGAGAAATACAGTAAACAAGTAAAGCAAGAAATAAAAGAAAAGGACACATTATTATAAGTGAAGTGAAATGTGAGGGAGCAATCAGGTAAGCATCTTAGCTGTGGCCAGAAAAGGCCTCTCCAGCAACATGGTCATTGAGCTAAAAGAGAGACAGGAGCCCAATCACAGAGTGAAATCTTATATGATTGATGAAGATTACCTTTTTGAGGTAATTAATTAGTTATCAAAAGGTATTAAAAATATTACCTATCTTTCTCCTATTTTATGCAATAGACTTATGATGAATCTATTATATTTCCAAAATTCAACAAGATTTGAATTAGTACTTTCAACAAAAGTTGAGCTGGTATTTTCATCAAAATTTGAAAGATAGTGTTATGGCTGAATTGTGTCCTGCCCCACAATTCACATGCTGAAACCCTAACCCCCAGTGCCTCAGAATGTGACAGTATTTGCAACAAGTAGATAAATAAATCCTGAAGATCTAATGCACAGTGTATTGATTATGGTCAACAACACTGAATTATAAACTTCAAAGTTGCTAAGAGACTAGATCTTAATTGTTCTCACCACAAAAATAGATATGAAAAGTATGGGAAGTGATAGAGGTGTTAGCCATGCTATGATGGAATCATATTGCAATATATAAATGCACCAAGTCAATACATTGTACAACTTCAGCTTATGCAATGCTACGTGCCAATTATATCTCAATAATTTTTTTTCTAAATTTTGAAATGAAAACGATGGCATTTGGAGATAGGGCCTTTAAAGAGATAACTAAAGTAAAATGAGGTCATGTGGACAGGCCCTAATCCAGTATGACTAGTGTCTTTATATGAGGAGAATATTAGGCCATTAGGGAAGACCATGTGAAGATACTGGAGAAAGACAAAGATGGCCATCCACAAGAAAAGGAGAGAGGCCTTAGAAGATATCAACTCTGCCATCACCTTGATCTCAGACTTCTAACCTCCAGGACTGTGAGATAATACATTTCTGTTGTTTAAGTCCTCTAGTCCATGGTACTTTGTAATGGCAGCCTTAGCAAATTATAGATAGGATTGCAAAGCATTCATGGTGGAATGAAAGGATTATGTTGAAAGAGGGTATAGTCTATGTGAAAGAATGTCAAGGAAGAAAAAAAGGGTGCTATATAAAAAATATGAATAGTTAGGTTAGGTGGAAGTGTAAAGTGAATGGAAGGGGATAGGGAAGACAAATTTTGAAAACCAGATTGGCGTTTTATGAAAGAAAATCTTGATTGTCAAGCAAAGAAAATGATTTTAAATACTTTTTGGAAAGTAAAAAAAAAAAATTCTAGTATTTTTCCCCCCAAATAAATCTTACACCAGTCTGTGATACATAGAACAGGTAAAAGCAGAGCTACCATGGTGGGGGGAGAGAGTGGCATCCAGAACCTAGCCCCTCTCAATTTCTCTTGACATCACCACATGTCCGAGATTGACACCTCAGGGATTGATGCAATATTTCAAAAACCACTGGAATAAAGAGTTGAACATTTTTAGTGTACATCTTGAGTCACTATAGTATTTTGTGGCAAGTTGTATTACTGTACTCAATTTCTTGCTTCCACCCTGTCCTGTAAAAGGATTATACAAATTTATCTACCATCAGGTGACGTGCTATACCCTGTCAATGAGAGGGGTGCACATCCCTACCACAGCAATGCTGGGTTTGGCCATGTAATATGGTTTGGTCAATGTAATGTGAGCAGAAGTGACATGCACCGCATATAAGCAGAAGCTTTAAGAGCCATCACACATTTCTGCCAGCTCCCTTGCCTTTTTTTCTCTGCCATAAGAATATTATACCACAAATGGCAGATGCTCCCTCAGCATGTGTCTGATATAGGAAGACCCATGGAGCACTAGACAACCATCATGTATGAAGTGAGTAGGAAATACATATCTGCTATAAGCCACTGGAATTTGGGAGCAGTTTATAATTGCCTCACACCTGACTGATAGAGTGTTTATAAGGGAAACCAAGCGAATCAAACTAATCAAAACAAGGGAATAGTTTTGCTCAAAACTGTGTGTTTAGCAGGTTCTATATTGAACTACAGTGAAAAATATGGAGTTGATAAACATTGTGCATATATACACTGATAGACATGGTAAATGGTATTAGAATTGTCTGTTATTCCCTACTCTCTGTACTCCTTTTCATGTAACCTCATCTCCACCCACAAAATCTGCTGAGTGGGGTCTACTCAACCATGGCACCACTGCTTGGATAAAGATGGGTGGACTCTGTCTGAATCTGTCACTTTTAGGGGGTAACTATAGGCTGGACAGGAACTTGGGATGTTTGAGCTAGCTCAATTAAATTTCTTACCTTGGGAATTTTAACTAAAAGACTGAGAGAGAATTTTTATAATGATAAGCTAAAAAGTCATACAGACTCAAGTCTAGGGCAGAGCATTGTGAAACCTTAAGCATAGTGAAATGAAAATAGAGAATTTGTGGACACCAATTAAGAGAAAGACAAGAAAGAGAAAACCTAAAGGAAGCAGTGAAGGAAGCAGTGATGTTCCTCATTACTGCCTCAGGTCCTGCCCATAGTGAGCCTGAGACAGACTGGGACCTGGAACCCTTTGCTGAAGTGCTTCACCTGGACACATGTCTCTCAAGCAACAAAATACAAAGAAACTATGAGGGACTAAAAATAACCACATGCATGCCCAACTGAGGCAAGGCATGAACAATAAGATACAAAAAGGTCAAAACCCAACTGCCACTTCTGATGTGGCAGAAGGAAAAGCAGGGCACTGCCCATGACCCCTGCAAACAGCACCACCAAGGGCATGGACAGACCACCTAAGCCACTCGTTCGGCCCAACCCACCCATCTGCCTGTACCCTCACCCCATTTAAGGAACCAGGTCGCCCCCACTTGGCGAGCAAGCAAGTGCACCTGTTACTTGTTCTCACTCCCTCGTGCTACATCATGAGTCCCAATAAAGCCTTTCCTGAATTTCTAGTCTGGCCTCTTATCAATGTCGATGGATTAAAGAGTCCAAGAACCCAGTTCTGTAACAAGCTCTGAGTTCCCTTTTCCTCAGTGCCCAGAATACCTCTCTGTAGCTTTAAATGGCTGCCCACCCCTTTTGGTTTGAGCTCATTTGAGAGGGATTCCTTTCCTTGATACAAAACAAAAAATATAAATTTGTTAAAACACCAAGCAAATGTAGGGATGGCCCAGAGTAGAGTGCTGATATTAAAAATAAAAAAGAGAAGAGTGGTGGCTTTGGAGACTCAGAATCAGTGTGTAGAACTGGTTGGCTATGTGGGTAATGAAAGGCAAAAGTTAAATGTTTCTTTGTTGTTCCATATTTAGGTGGTAACAATATAGGAGAGCAGCTGGAAAAGAGATGCCAAAGACAATAAGGTTAGTTTGGGGGCATCCTGAATGTGATGTGAGAGACTGGAATATTTCATTGGAGATGTCTCCTAACCAGTTGCAAAGGAAGAGCATCTATGCCAAAAAAGACAATAACCTGTTAAGTAATTATTTGCCACAGTATGTTTGGGACTACATGAAATACAAAAATAGGACCCTAAAACTTAGTTATTTTAATGTCTCACTTTTTATAAGTTTGTGCAAAAACTCTTATTCCTATGCTTCAATTAAGGGGCTATCTTTGTGTTCTTATGAATTTTTGAGCAGGTCTAACTAATGATTGAAAAACATATTGAACTATTTTAGAAAAAGCACCCTGGACTTTATAAAGGTGTGTGGTGATTCCTTGTTTAATCCATAGTCTCCAAAAACTGGTATGGCAAAGGGAAAATTTTATGAACTAATTTTCATAATTTCAGTGTTCAAAATTGCAATCATGGCAGCCTCCCAAGATTCAAAACAACCAGATGAATACCCTAAGACTAGGTGAAGGAATTAAGGCAAAGTTTAAGAGAGGGAGTTGATGCCTGAAATAAGGTTAAAGTAGAGAAGAGTTCTGAAGCCTTATACATTTTCTAGAAGTGGACCATAAATATGGCTCTGAGCATTTTTGTGGCAAATGCAAAAAGGGAAATGCAATTAGTGTTGGTTAGGTAAAAAATAACGTATCCTCCAGGCAAAGAGAAATTTCCCCCATGGCTGTTAAATAGAGATGATTGTATGATAGATATACAGTAGATAGCAAATGCCGCTCCACGCTTTACAATAACCTTTAAAATATTCCTTCAAAATAAGTGGACAGAATATCTACAAATGCAAGTCTACCAGGAAACTGATTTAAAGTTGCCAGGTTTACAACTTTCCAAAGGACAAGTTTAATAGCTAAATAAATAGAACTTTGAAATTTTCTTTCTATCTATTCCTTAAATACTTCTACATACTGTTTCTATAAAATTCTTTTTGATAATCGTTGAATTCCAGATTGTTTTCCCTGACAAGTTCAAGGGTGCTGCCCTGCTACGTGTTGATCAGTACAGAGGCATAAGCTTTCAAAATGAGCCAGGTGGGGCTAGAGAACACATGCTCTGAGGCCATTGTACCCTTCTGAATATAAAGTGGACTTTTACTGATGTTTTTTCCTTACTAAATAATTTTGAAATGATATGTCATAGGTGTCTTAAATTTCTATTCTAAGAAGCAACTATGATCATTTTATCCTGGAAAACGGTGGAAGCATTGATGGCTAGCAAGACCAAGAGTCTGAGAAAAGTCCTTAGAGAATGTCTGACTTGGAACAATACAACTTCCTGTTTTATTACCCATCAGTTGTAAAGCAGAAACCTTGACTATTCAATAAGCAAAATGCTTTCAGGTTTATTAACTGAATGTTGAAGAATGTCAACCAAAAAAAATGGCTTACGCTTTGGAATAGTTAATATGTAGCCCTTTTTGCTGGCCATAATTAGATAGCAGAGTTGGTTGATGTGGCAATTTAGGAAATATATTCATTTGTTAAAATGGTTCCGAGTTAAAATCGTTTCAGATTGTCCCCTTTAAGCATTCTACACAGAGGCCTATCACAGCTTTGTCTTCATAATCATCATTAAATTCAGTTCAAATACTAGTCATGGGAATTGTTATTTGACATTTATTTATTTTGTAATTTATCTCAGACTGATTTTACTAGGGGAAAAATGCACTAAGGAAGTTGATCTGCTGTCTCAGCACTTATTTGTTTACAGAAAATTTAAGTGTAGGTGACCCTGTTCTGGTCGGAAACTTTACGATTAGAGCTCTTTCTGCCTCAATGAAGAGTACATGTAGTTTTTGTTTTTCTTTTCAGCCTTCACCAGATTTTTAAGGGAAACAAATTAAGGCAACAAGCATTTATTAAAAGGCCAGACAGGGGACACACTTGGATCTTTAAAATATCCAATAATTTTAAGTTAGGAACTGATTCCTATGAGATAGCTTATCATTTGATATGCTAGCATGGTACATTTGTTCCAAATAAAATGAGCACATTTAGGAAAATTGTAGGTAGAGCTTAAATACATACAGGCTAATAGCAATCCTTATATTAACTGTAAATACTAAATGCATTGATTTGGATGTATATATTCAAAGTAATATGAATGCTCTTGGATATACTTTTATCTTTCTTTTTAACATATATAAAATGGGATCCTACACATCTGTATACATGCATATTAATTCTCTTAGAAAAAAACCAAGATTTTCTCATCATTTTGATTCTTCTCCAAAATTTTGTTGTTCTTCTTTGTGACTGTTTTCCACACAATCCCATTTTATTGTATTTGGATCCTTACACAACCAAAATTAGGGTATTGGTATGTACTTTAAAAAGACAGATTACCTTACTTTTGAGACAAAAATCTACCAATAACTATCACTTTCTTTTGTTCAATTTCCAAAGCTTTCTCTATAAAATAACCTTCTCACAAATAAATATACATTCATTTATTATTTTGCTACTTAGCTTTATTTAGGTTTAATGATATTAATTCTTCCTTAATCATGTCTTTTTAATGAAAAATTATAACAAGGCCTTTACTTTATTTACTTTTAGCTATTTCATAAATACCAGAAGAGAAACTGGATGGTTTGTGAGGAAACTTTGAAAAATTTTTCCATAAAGCAAACTTAGAAATCCTTCCCTTTGGCTCGTCTTCTAATCCTCCTTCACTGTGTTGAAGAGAGATAGAGTTTTTCCAGGTTTTTTGTTAGGTGGGTGGGTTCCAGACCGACTGGACTCTCCAGGTAGGCGATTCCCGCACAGCCCTATCTGGTCACTGGATTTATGACTTATCCAACTTTGAAAATCATCTCAGCCAGTTCATGCTTCACATGCTTTGTTCGCGGGACAGATAAAGCTTTGAGAAGCACAGTATCCCCAGTGGTGCACTGCTGGAGAGCTTCGTGGGCAAAGTAGGTTTTTCGCTTATTAAAATACTTTAATAAATAGGGATCCAGAACAAGTCTGGTCACTCTCACTGTAGCCGTTTTTTTGCATTGCTGTCCCAATCACCTTCCCCACGACCCCCATTTGGCATGGACGAATGAACGAGCTATTGACATTATTTGGCTTTGGTCACCTGGAGGGCTCCCTACGCTGTGGCGCTTCCGGCCCCGGAATCTACTTCCATTTGCAGCGGTGGCACGCAGCCGGCAGTCACCTCCCAGCTCCTTCCATAATCATTTCTGATGCATGAATTTTGGTCTACCTCAAAAAAACAATACAAAACAAAACAAAATTGTAAAATAAATAGAAAAGTACTGATGACCTATGAAGTCAGAGTGTCAGCACACAAGTTACAGAAATATGTTTTGAAAAGGAATTAAAAAGTTTAGAGAAAGTTATTAAAATAATTTCAATATAATCAGTCCATTTGAAACACAGAAACAGATGAACCCAAAAATATCAAGTTTTATTTTTTCTAACTTTTAACCTTTCCTGCATTTATTGCTCATTTTTAAGAAGGCATTGGCACTTTACTGGTGTGAAGATGCAAGATGAGAACATAGGTTTCAAATTGAGGTGGCTTGGCCAAATCTGGTTGAGAGAAGTGTTTTGTTTGACTTGCACAAAATAAATAACAAATTTATTTTAAAATTGAACATGATGTCAACGTTTAAAAATTAAGGCACTTGATACATTTAATATTGTAAGAAAAATCCATAATTCTGACTTTTTTTGAAAAAATATAGGCCAGCTTGCAACAAGGGGCACGGCAGCCATCTGCTAGAGCTGTATACAGGCTACACATTTTAGCTGGGTGCTGCTCCCCGGGTAGCCAGAGTCCCATTTACCATAAACACCTGTCTCCTGCAAGATTTTAGTTTCTGCCTCCTGAGATAGTCTATGATCCAAAGAATACTTATTTCTTCTAGCAAAAGATAGAATCATAGTATTTTCTTATTTCCTTCCTGGCAACCTTCCCACCCATTCCCAAATGATAATAATATAACGTGGAAGTAAAACAAGGAGAAGTGTAAAATAACCCATTGTGAGATAAACAATCGCTCTCATGCACTCCAAGCACACAGTCTTTTTGCTTGATAATTCAGCTTGAAATGAAAATCAGTGAAAAGACCAACTATCTTCATGTCGTTCTTAACCTAGGCTTACACGAGTTCTTTGAAAGACAGACTTTCCAAAAGGGTGACAGCATCTCGGGTTGTGCAAACCTGCAGGCTAAACTACAGATGGTGCCATTTAGCAATGGCCAAATTGCTAGTTACGACCTTTTGAAAAATGCAGGGTTTATCACAGAAACACTGACAGTCACCGGAATACCATGTCTCTTTTGGGCATTGTTTTAACAAATGCACTTGAAAGAAAAATGTTCTCGGTTAACTACAGTTCCCAGAATACCTTGTAGAACATTCGGTCTCTAGTGATCATAAAATGGCATAGCCCTCTGCCTCCTCTGACAGAACTCAGGGGAAAGTGAGCAAGTGCATTATACCATGTGACAAACTTTAAATTATGAAAAACACTAGTGTGTAGTTTCATCGGAATTTGCATTCCACTGGCAGGAGGTAGATCTGAAATCTATTTTTATCCAAAGGATCTTGTTAAACTAAGATTGCCCTGTTACTATATGTAGTTCTTTCATGCAGTAGTGCCTGAAGGTACTTCTTATAAACAATAGAGAATAAATCCAAACAAGCTGAAAAATGTTTATTGCAAAATACTGTAGTTCAAGAAAAATTACATCTGCATGGACTGCATATTTTGGATGCAATTTATGGTGCAGTTTCTCTTCATTAACCACATCTCAGAGAATTTTCAAAGCATCAGTTTGCATATTATTAACATGTACTTAGAATAACAATATAGAAAGAGTCAGGATTAAAATAAAAGGTTAAGCGTAAAATGTAAGGTGCTCTCAGTGCATCTATATACATGCAATTCCTTAGAAATTCAGCTTTTTAATTAAAGTGAACTAGACCTTACCTAGACCAGCTAGATTAATAAGTATCTCATTCTACTCTAACTATTCTCCTTAATAAAAGCAGATGGAATCCATTTTGTAAGAAAAAGTATAGTATTAACCATCTTTGCTTCTTTTATGTAGCTAAACACATAAAATTATTCTACAGCGTTTTTCATTGGAAAGAAACAGTGACAAAAAGGAAGCTATAGCATTTGAACTCAATGGAAATTTTTCTTCAGTTACTCTACATTGCAGATATGTATTTGGTTGGATGCTTGATTGTTTTTGTTTATTTTTTTGCCATTTATATATATGGTCTATTATTTTACAGCTAGAGATTCTTAAAGGAAAATCTATATCAATTTTATTTACAAATGCATATAGCATTTTAAACCATTAAAAAGCTAAATATGAACACTATTAATAAGTCTCTGAAAATTTCAATATTATACTATCCATGTGTCCTCTCTAATCATTCATACTCAGATCCTTGAGGGCATTCCTTGCAAGTTAGTGGAAGAAGATGGATTCTAATCTATTACTTATATGTACAGTTTCTATGTATAGTATAAAGAAAAGTTCGTTTTCATTCAGAATTGAGTTGGAGGGAATTCCCGGGTGGTCCAGTGGTTAAAACTGGCACTTTCCCTGGTTGGGGAACTAAGATCCCACAAGAAGCCACGCAGAGCAGCCAAAAAAAAAGAAAAATGAGTTTGAATCCTGCTGGTATTTCCTAAACTCTGTGATGTTGGGCAAGTCAGTTAATCTGTCTGAGCTTCAGTTTTCTCATCTGAAAAACAGGGATAAAAATATTTACTTCACAGAATTGTTGAGAGGGTTAAAGGTCAAATCTATGCAAAGCACACATTACAGAGTCCAACACACAGGAAGTACTTTAAAAAGGTAGAGGTGGTTATCGTTATTTCCTCTCTGAATCTAAAGTACTACCAAAAGGCAGTCCAAGTCAGCCTGAATTTGTATTAGATGCTGTTTTAAAATAAGAATTAAATTTGAAATGTTTCACTTTTTCAGCTGTTACCGCTATATTTTCAAACTTCCTAGGTAGGCATCTCCTACATCTCTCATTGATTAAGCCTCCAATCCCATCAGTGGAGAACTAGCCCTGCCCTGCATGGCCCTTGCCTTTTCAGGCTCACTTGTTTGAGCTTCTCAGTTTTGTCACTCTAAGTGAATTTCTAGTTTCACTTCAATGATATTTTCTTTTCTTTTTTTTTTTAAATAAATTTATTTATTTTATTTTTGTCTGTTTTGGGTCTTCGTTGCTGCAAGCGGGCTTTCTCTAGTTGTGGCAAGCAGGCTTCTCACTGTGGTGGCTTCTCTTGTTGCGGAGCACGGGCTCTAGGCGTGCGGGCATCAGTAGTTGCCGCTTGCAGGCTCTAGAGTGCAGGCTCAGTAGTTGTGGCTCACAGGCTTAGTTGCTCCGCAGCATGTGGGATCTTCCCAGACCAGGGCTCGAACCCATGTCCCCTGCATTGGCAGGCGGATTCTTAACCACTGCACCACCAGGGAAACCCCCCAATGATACTTTCTTTGATGCACAAAGACAGAAATACTCACAGCTTCTCTATTTTTGCAGCGTCAAACTCATCTCAGTGTGTCTGTTGATATTGCTTCCTTCACTATAAGTTACTTGAGGGGTACCTCAGGGTGTTTCCCTAGCATTAGTACATTACCTACAAGTTGCTAGAAGAGAAGCAGCTAAATTATTTGAAAACTATGCTATGAAAAAGAAAGTTTAACTAAATGGAAGTTAAACAATGTTAAAAGCAAGATTTGCAGTGTAAAACCACATTTGTTTTATGGAAGGAAGAGGTGCAGTTTGTTTTACTCTTCCTTAATCCCTGATTTTCGTATCAGAACTCCTCCATAAGTGTTGCTGGTTCAGCCTGCCATGGCCCTCGTCGTGTAAGGCCACCGTAGCTCCAGCATCAGCCTGGGTCTTGGCCTCTGCTTCCTCTCCTCAGCAGCGTGGAACAATGCCCCAGGCCATCCTCCCCAGCCCTGCCCAGCATCAGGTAATTCAAGCACTGAAAAGATGCAACTCCACCAATCTAGACAATGTTTAAAAATAACACTCCTAATAGAAAAATATCACTGTAAATGTGAAAACATCATTTGATAGCCACCATTTTTTCCTTATTTATTGATGACCTAAAAATAAGCATTTTGTTTCAATAGTTCCAAAATGTTCACCAATGTTGTTTGCTATTTTCTTGCTAATACCTATTCATGTGATGCTTTTCGGCCTTGCCACTCACTGACACACAAGCTAAATATACCGCAGAAAGTCAGTTACCACGTGCACACCGGAGATTTTGGTGACTGAACTTTACTTTGGGTGGGGGGATTGAAGTTATAAATCAGAATGTTTTTAAAGCAGATAAATCCTATGAAATACTTCTAGAAATTCCATGCCAAAAATAGACTCCAAGGGAATGTAAAGTGTAAGAGTCTGTAAGTCTTTGTGAATATTATGAATGTTGTACCATATTCATGTATTTTGATGCAAAAAAGGAATTATTTAAAAGTAAAAGTCTTGTCATAACAGATTTGAACTCAGATGAATTCAAAGTCTCAGTACTTTAGTTTTCTGTGTTCTCTTCTGTGATTTTTTTCACAAACCAAACCAGAGAAATCTCACTGATCTTCACTTTAAAATAAGATAATCTGATCTATTTTTCACTGCACTTTTATTTGATCAGTACCCATGTAAGACGAACCCACATGCTCTTAACCTTTTTCATGCTCCTACCTCGTGGAGCCCTTTTCAGCCTTGTAATATGTGCCATAATAAGGACTCAGAAAACAAAAATCCCCACTTGTTCCATTTGCTAGCTAGCGCTCCAATCTTCAAGGCCCATCACTAACCCTGAAATTCTAGCACTGAAGTTAAAGCGGGTCACCTCCAGGGAAAACCACCAGCAATTTCATTTTTAAAATATATTTGATTTTCTTTTCCTAATCTTCCAGCCTTTCTTTCTTTTCCTTTTTTTTCCCTCTTACACTGCTGCGTGCTTTAATTTTGCTTTCAGTCGGTAGTTTAAAAACTTTAGCTTCTAATAACTGGAAAAAATGGTTATTTAAAGATAACTGCAACTTGCTTAACATGCCAGGCTATCATATGCTCAGTGCTTTGAAGCTGCAAATTAATGACGAGCAGGAACAGTGACTATCTTTCAGAGGAAACTGACCTCTTTCTAATGGCACATCGCTAATGTCATCTGTCTACTGCATCTCATTATGTGAATTTCACGGAGTTAAAAAAAAAGTATCTTAAGGCTGTGCACAAATAAAAAGGACCTTCTAGTATTAAGCACTTTGAAAATTTTTGATCTCTCAAAATACCTTCCTTAGATACTGCTTCCCCCTTTTGTGCATGGCACGCTGCTTATGTCATCTATTCTCTGTGACTAATTATGTTAATTTTGTGCCATAAAAGTAACTGAAGGCTGTTAAGAAATAAAAGCTTTTGAGTGGCCTTATTTCATAAACACCCCTTTTGAGCAAGGCGCATTTAGTCATATTTGCAGTAACAGAAAGAGTCTTGTGCTAAAAATACAACAAAGGCTCTTGAATATGGCCATTTATTCCCACTTTATTAGGTAATTTATGAAAAAGTATGAAGGGAAGCCTTTTTGTTACCATAATTTGCATAAAGCTGGTGCCCCATTAATGAGATAACTTCCTGCCTTTTGTGTATCACCAGCTGGAAATAGAAATGGAGGAACTTTTCTGTAGCCCAATTACTTAACCTGCTGAGTTCAGAGTTGGAAAGTAAACAGGATTCCTATCTGCCAAAGAACTTTATTTTGGTTCCTCTAACCTGATTTTTTAGAATAAAAATAATTAAAAGAAGGATGAACACCAAAGGCTAAAGCTAACTAAATGTCAGCAAGGCCATATGTTAGAATGTATATTTACCTCTGGAGAAAATTACTTACTCAATAATCATATTTTCCCCTTTGGAGCACAGTTGTGGGTTTACCTTGGCTGTCATTGGATCAAATGAGTAACTTTTGATCGTATATATGAAAATATGGGACTATACATATGACCAAAAGAAAAAACTGAACTAATTTTAGATTTTTTGGAGGGGCATTGAAGGGGGCAATGAATTGCATTGCAATTTATTACAGTTATGAATTGCAGTCTTTCAGCAAAAGATATTAACAATATTTTAAAATAATAATCATTCTATGCTACTGAAAAATACCTTGGAGATACAATAAATATTTATCAAGGTCCAAAACATGCTAAGAAGAGTACATAATTTTGCCATGAGGGGTAGAAATTCTACACATACCATAAAACCATAGAAGAATAAAATGGGGCAAAAGAAGAGGGGTCATTCTGAAGTCACGGCTTGTATGTACACATGTGCACATACACCCATACCCACATGTACATGCCCACATGCACATACAATATTAGAAAAAACTTTGTTAACTCCCCACAAACATGAGTCAATGCAAAGAAAAATTCTGCTTATCAATAAGTGCCTATATGATTTAATAGAACCTTTGAAAGTGATAGTCAAATTAAGCTATTACTCTTTTTTCTCTCCAGTTCCCAATGCCAGCTGTATAAATGTAGCTCCAGATGACACAACGTAAAGGTTGTTCAGTGGTATGTCAACACAGAAAATAAAACAAGAATAAGACCAGAGGGGTGAAACCACTGTCTTTGCTTAGATTTAACAATAAACTAGAGAAGTGGATCGTTAGCCCTATGATCTCATCTTCTTTTAAAATAAGGTCTTGAACACTCAAATTATAATATGAAGTCATCTTATAATGAGGTCAGAATTTCTGTTTTTCTGTATACCTCATAACATCTTGGGTAAATTGCATTTACTGAAACAGTGGAAGTAGTTGCAAAAGCCTTAACAACTATCAAGAGCTATCAAAAACTTTGACAACTATTACCATTCAAATGTGTTGTGTTTTAACTTGTAAGGTTAAGCACGATCATGAATCATTCTACTTAAATCCTTATTCTCTGGACAATCTTCTCTGCAGTTAAATGCAAAGCCTAGATTCCAGTGTGTGAGACAATTCTTCCTCCTTAGGAGACTTCTTTCACCTACACCTTGAATAGGAATTTATTAAGCATATTTTGTTTAACCCATCAATTATACCAGGGCATCATTTCCCAAACATAATAACCTACAAGATAGTTTTTGCATGATACGTTTACCTTCTATGCCTTCTTAGATAGCAGTGAATCCAATGTGAGAAGTGCTATTCTAGGAGAGTAACTTTCTTGTTTGAAGTCCACTGCTGGGGAATTATTTCTTTTCAATTGCTTTTATAGTCTAAAGTTTGTTTTAAGAGAATTATAAGTAGACAAGGAAAACAAGTATTACTCATCCAATCAATGCAAATTGTCTTTGTTTTTAAACATAGACTTATGGAAAAAAGCATAGATGAAAGGCTACCAAGAATACCCTGAAATTCCAAACAGTGTCTCCAAGAAGTTAGCAAGAAATTGGTTGGTCTGAATAGACACTTCCTATTCCGCTTTTGTCTCACTATCACCTGCGAAAGAAATATACCCCAGGTATGGGTCACAGCCTTCCATTTGTTTGTAACTGGACTTGTGACAAAATCTGTAATTTAGATTTTCATGAGAGTTAGTCTTGTGAACCACTGAAACATAGAGGAAGAAAAGAGTGTAATGGGTAATCCTTTAAAAAACAAAAAGACGAGGGCAAACTTAATTAAACTCAGTGGAGAAAGTAGCCAGAATGACAAAGCAAAACACATAACTGTAATATCTTTTAGTTTAATGTTTTTTGTATCACCAATATTTTATATTCTAGCCATGCTGCTAAAATTTCTATATTCTGACTCAAATTTTTCTGATGTAGACCTTAAAATTAGTTGATCTTCCAAAGTTTGAGAGTTGAATGAAGAATTTAAGCAAGCTCTGTATAACAGTTAGGTAATACACAGTATTCAGTTTTAGACTATTAATTAAGCAATAATTTGGGGACATATGAAACTGATCCATTTAATTCTTACCTTGCAGGGTAGAAGGCCTTAGGAATATAAAGATAGCTCTTTCTTCCCTTGCCACCTCCCTAAAATTCATATGAACTCTCCCAAAATACCTCAGAAAAAGAAATCAACAATCAGCATAAAGTTAACGCACTGCTAAGCTATGTGAAAGTATTGAGAAATTTATGGGGGAAAGTTTGAATCAACAAATATTTTCTATATTCCTGCTGGTAACTCCAAGGCCTTTTTTTTTCTCTGTTCTTTTTTCCCCTCCTTGTCTGTTACAAGTTATGATGTGTGGATGAAGCCTTTTTCCCATGCAGTAATGACTGTATACTGAGATTTCAAGGGGCTGTTCATGACAATCCCATTTTCTGTGTAATTTCATGGTTGTCTTCTTGAATGAAGATATTGGCTGCTCTGAAGCAGGGGGTCAGCCACTCCTGCTCCCTTTCAGTATTGTTCCGGAGTATGTTTCCTTTCAGCTGATGAAAAGTAATTCATCATTTACACCCCTGAATTCTGCCAGCATTTTTTGAACAACTTTTCTTTCCCTGTGGTACCTTAGGCCCATGAAAGAGATAAATAGGTTCAATACAACACTAGGCCCCAGATCCTGGGAGCAGGTTAGGCCTCTGAGGCCCCGAGCTGCCCCTTTCTCATGATAGAGTTTGTCACCTTTCTACCTCTAGAAGTCAAATCCTGTCGACTCAGCCATCTTTCAGGCTCTCTGAAGTGGCTTTGGCACCCACTGGGGCATGTGAGCTTAAAATTGATTTTTTTTAAGATCTGTCAAGTTCCCTTAAGGGACAGAGTTGACAGCCAGCAGGCCTCAACTATCACAAAGCATTCAATGTGTAAAAGACACCTAAGGAACTTCCTTTGAGGGGCCAAAGGGCTTCAGACTTCGTGACACATTGAGAGGGTGCTGTTGCTAAGAAACTGGCTTCAGGCAATAGGATTTTTCCTGCAACTTTGCCACTTTGGGAAGTACCTTAAGCTACCTCTCTCCTTATGGCCAAAGACAACATCAACTATTACAAAAACAGGATACAAAAAAGATGTTAGATGGAATCATTACATGGTTCTTCAGACTCCAACTGCCTACCATTTATGCAGTTTGGGAATTAGCTAACGCTAGTATTTGCACCGCCTTTTAGAAGAATAGAGCACTAGGCAATCTAAACTTAATCAAATAATATCTGGTATTTGTTTTAAAAATAAAGGATATCAACTCTTTACAAATTTGGATATTATAGAACACAATGCAGAAATAGATCACTCTTTCTCAACTTAAACAGTGACTGACTTAACACTTTGATGACAGCATGATGCTAGTGTTCACCTCACATTTGCAGAAAAATAATGCTAGAGCAATTATAGCCAGCTATTTGTTCCTGACCTAAGTCTAACAGGTCAAAGACTATTTAATTCAGCCTTTTATTTAGCCATTTCTCCTTCTTTCAAATGTTCTCTCGGAAGTCAAAGTAATAGGGAGAGGATTTTGCTCTGTTATTTTAAAGACTAAGGAAGTGTTCTTTCTGATATTGATTTTTGAACAGCTTTAGTATGGCAAGCCATGTTTTTGTTCTAAATAAAGAGGAAAACAACTTAGCCTCTTTTAGTGACCACAGCATAACCATTTTCTTTAGCCAAACCATTCGTGCACAGCAAGCGCAGCATCCTTTGGAAGATTAGTGATTTCTCAAAAGAAGTCAGGAGACAGATTTTTCAAATTCAATTCCAACCTGTGTGGTTTGAAGGCTGTGAAACTTTCAACAACAATATAAATACTGCATGTGTCTCTCTCTCTCCCGAGGCTGGATTTTGCCAACTGGAATGTGAAAGGCCAATTGTATAAGCAGGTGTAGGTCTGAGCTGAAAGGATTTGATGGCATTCATCTCCCCTTAAGAGGTCTTGTTTTCATGGGCTGTTGTCAAATATAACTGGGTTGTTCTGTGACTATAACTGCAGTTATGTGTCCCTTGTCATAGAGAAGTGCTCTAGCTTTTGAGGGAATTTCTACACGACTTTTCCAAAGACAGTGCCAGTGTTCTCTATACAGGGAGGCAGTATGGTAAGGTGAAAAAAATACAGGCTTTTGTGTCAGACATTCCCTAGGTTTAAATATCGGATTGCAGGAGCTGTGCTGCCTCAACTTCTCTAAGACACAGCTTTCTTGTGCATAAAATGAGGACAACTACGTCTGTGGATTAGATGAGATTATGCATGGAGATACCCAGCATAATCATTGGAATGGAAACTCAACAAATGGAAATCATTATTACTCGGAAGGGCCAAATATATTCCATGATTTCATGGTCTTTGGCACCAAAGCTCAAGACATGATGGATATTAGGAATTGTGGACTTAAACAAGCAATGTTCCTTCTAAATCCAAACACTGAACATGTTAACCTCCAGACTAGAGAGGTTTTTACCTAGGGCTAAGTCAAGACAGCTGTGATAGTTATGAAGGGGGTAGCCTGGTCAAAATATAAAAGGACATGCTGAGACATTGTCTGAACCAAGGATTAGACCTAAGTTTACTAACTAAAGTTCTATACAGAAAGGACACGTAAGAATAGACATTGCCACTACCATACTTCTGTTGTTGCATAAGCTTAATTAATTTGCTTTGTCTTTAGTGACTGGTTAGGTCCTGCAACCTGTAACATGAATACCTTGCTCTCATTGGACGAGCGCTTGTGGTCCTTCTGCATGTTGGTCCACTCAAGTCATTTGGTCCGCGTTCCTAGTTTCCTGGATTAATTAGGGTAAACGGAGCATCAGTGTTTTTTGAAAAGTTTTCCCTGTGATTCCAAAGTCTAATCAGGGCTGAACGTTGCTGCCATCGGTAAAGAAAATTTGATAACTTAATTATCATTTTTCTCACAAAATGTGCTACCTGTCAATAGCCATAGCTAAGTTTGCAGGAGAAATACTATTGCTAATAGGGGGTCACTGAGTAGCTGGAGGTAAAATAAAGCAGCTGAAGTTGAAGAGAAGAGGAAAGGGAGTCTTTGCATAAAAACAGAAATTACACTGTTATCTCACTGCCTCCTCTTGAGAATCAGTAACACACACAACAATCTTACTCAACAAATTGTATTATCGTACAACTAGCCACCAAGTGTTAAAAGTTTCCTTTAATTCCTCTTCCATGCAGACACACTGAAGGAATAGAAATGGGACTTTGGACTTTCTTTTTCCAGCGTCCACCAAGGCTGCATGTTATCTAGTTCCCTTGTCTAGGAATTTTTCCTGATCCCAGCAGTAAATTAGATGTGCCTGTTCTGTGTTTGCCTAGGGTCCTCCAATTCCCCTATTATATGGAGGGAGAGAGTGAATGAAGGCTCTGAACACAGTGAGATATATTTTTTGTTGAATTCTAGCTCATAGGAGAAAGTATTTATGTGTGGTGGGATCATTCTTGTTTCCCTGATGCTCATTTCAGTGTTTGTTGATTACAGGCACTTAATACACATTTGCTTTGTGTTTGAATAAATAAATGAGCTATTCCCACCAAGACGTTTCTAAAATTAACAGCCCCCCACCAAAAGGTTTAATATGCCTAGAGTTTTTGCCCAAGAATCTAACAATTATTCTACCACAAAATTTTAAATATTCTTCTCAGAGAAGCTAACAAAAACATTGTGGTCAATAGAACCATAATTCACCAGAGAAAAAAAAGAAAAAAGAAAAAAGATGGCTTTTCTCTCCTGAAGTGAGAATACTTTGGAATTCATTTAGGAAGGGAAACTAGGTGGAATAGTCACATCCTGCCTCCATGTTGGGAATAAATTCATCAGCAGGTTGGGAAAAAATAAGCACCTTTATTCCTGATAAAGAAAAACTGCAAAAGTGTCAGTGCTTCATTTTGATGCAACTCTGTGTTCACAAGGTCATCATATTACAGTCATTATGGTAGGAGGCACACTTCCCTCCCTGGTCTATTATAACTGGCCGTAATGTACCATAGAGGCCCAAGATGTTCTCTTCTTGACTGAGCTTGGAGAGTATCTATTTCACAGTGCATTCCCCTTAAAGGGAGAGTCTGCAAATGGCAATAGGCAAGGCACTTGTCTGTATATAAGCATCAACGACAGAATGGGAGTAAATGATGCACTTCATGGAGTTGCATTACTTCTTCAGTACAATTTATGCACTAAGAAAGAAAGAAAGAAAGAAAGAAAGAAAGAAAGAGAGAAAGAAAGAAAGAAAGAAAGAAAGAAAGAGAAAGAAAGAAAGAAAGAGAGAAAGAAAGAAAGAAAAATAATTTGGTAAATGGACTCTAGTGACCTGAAAGAGTTAATGTGCTTCTTCCCACTAGAAACAGTGAACCATTTATATGTAGGCAATCCCTTCTTTTCTCCTGAGTTACATCAATGCTGCAAGAAACATTTTGAAATGGATCTTCACAGGCTCCAGGGATAGAGAAAAAGGATTTTTTTTTCTTCACTGTCAGTAGTAACTACAAAATTAGTTTGTAATTTTTTTTCTTGTTTATTTTTTTTCCCCTTATGTTATCACTCTGAGAAAATGGCTTGAAAGACTTGCTTTCTTACATATGGAATCATTGTTATGGGGAGGTTACCTCCTTGGTCCTCTTAGCTCATCCACACAACAACTGGAGGAATTAGCAAATATTTTAATTTATAAAATAAAGAATAGCCAAAAAAGAGCTCATCTGTCCTTCAAATATTTTGATAGTTTTCTATGAGTTAGCTTCTCTCTTTATGACCTATTGTCAATTCAATTCTCGTTATTTAATATCTGTTTCTGGATATTTTAAATATGATTTTGCTTAGGTTGTTCTTTTTAAAATTACATCAGCTATCTCTTTTAGTTACAATTTAAATGAATATTAAATGCATCACAACCTTTTTTAATTATAATTTTCTCCCACAAATTCATCATGCATTATAAGATTTTGATAAATATGCTTTTGTGTTTTTTGCATTCTTGCCAGAATATATTTTCCCAGGGTAACCTCTCTTGGATTCCTTTATTTTCACAATACATACATATCTAGGTGTTTCAATAGTAAATATTTTTCAAACATTAAGCATTCATTCATTTGTTTATCATATTCTAGAGTATGATTTCACAAATCATTTTCTTTAGCTGAGTGCAAACATGAGATGTACTTATTCTCCTTGAACAAGTTTCAACCCTGCAAAGGAAATTTTATATAGAAAAAAACATTTCCTACTCTATTTTCTCTTCATGCCCTGGAGGTGTATTTCAACATTTACAAAATACCTGACTATCCTTATTTGCCTTAATGTCTATCCAAAGATTATCTGCTGTGTCAGCTAAAACACTCAGAGCTTCTCGTTTCACTGGCTATCATATCCGTGCAATATTGAAGCCTCCCCCTCCTTATTTGGTTTCTAGTTTCAGTAAACCTGTTCCTAGCATTTTAAATCCTCGGTCATTTCCCTGACTCAACCATATCACTACTATTTCAATAGTATCACGCTTATCCCTGATACTCAAATGTGTACTTATCATCGATAAGGCTTTGATGTAATAAATCCTTGACATAATATCGTAGTTATCCATATGAGATATAAGAGATATAATCAAAAATGAAAGCAGAAACTTAAGATACAGAGTAAAATATATTACTTGCCAATTTTCCACAGTAACTTTTCATCATTACTCCAAAATTACTTTTTAATGCAAAGAGTAGTTTCAATCACATTGAGGCCCACATGATTCAGATACTATCATAATCACAATTAGATTACATTACTGCAATCAGGAATGGAGATCATTAAGAGAAAGAATATAAATTGCTTTAGTTTTACAAGTACTGAGCTAGCAAAATTATAATTAATCTCCATTTATAATCTTTTCTTTCATAGAACTGCAAAGCATGCTACTTTTTTTAGGCCATCAATACAAATTAGAACTAAGTAATAAAGCCCTAACTACTACTACTGTGCTGCTCACAACTGAAGAAACTTTCACGTCATGTACAGAAGGCTTTTGATGCAAACAGTGCCCTTAGAATAGATTGTTTCAGTGCAATAAGCCCAACTATTACAAGGTGCTGTTTAAAAAACAGAATGCCGCAGAGACTCTCTCTTTTCAGAGTAATCAGTTTGTGCATTCCATTTCTTAAATGAGATGGCGCTACTCATGTGAGATGAAGAAATAATGACTTAGCAGTCACAGTGAATGCATCATTCTGTGCATCCCAAGTTTTTAAAATATAGTCTTTAAGAAGTACAGGAAATAATAAGAACATGAAAAAATAAATAAATTTGCGATTTGAAGACCTTCAAAATACAACCAATTCTAATTATATATTAACTATTCATATTTTTTCAGTGTTATGTTGTATACCTTAGTATTACAAGTTCCTCCATTGTCCAATATATACCTTTTTGTTTCTAGTCCTTAAAACTCCCTTCAAATTATAACAGAATATATTAGTAAGTACAAATAGTAATAAATGTAGACTAATTTTATACAGGTTTACAAACTTTTCCCACAATTCTGAAATCAAAACAGTTCTAAAAAAAGCAGATGATTTGGAGGAACTTATCTGGTGCCAAGTGGACCCCACATGAAGCCAACTTGGCATGAACTTATTTGCCTTCAAAATCTGACCTGAACTGACAGGAGACTGCTCATTGTCTTTATGTTATTTTGTTATTCTTACAAGATACGGCTCCAGATCCCACTGGAGAATTAAATAATATATGGTATATATAAGTATCAGATTACCTTTTTTAACTGGGGGAAACTGTTTTCCAAGAGACATCTTGCACCAAGGGTTTTAGATAAGGAACTACAGACTCAGTAGCTGCATAGAGGTGACTGATCACAGTTGAGTCATAACTGTCTGTCACTAACAGTCGTCTCCTGTGCCGTTTGCTTCTCTGTGCCCAGTACCCTCCTTTTGGTGCATTTTTGCTTTCAGCTTCCCTGAGTCAGAGCTTTTCACCATCATGCTTTGCCATGATTCTGATCCATTCAGCCAGATGGGGATATGGGGACCCGCAGCCCTGGCTGGGGACCACCAGCTTCAAATCTACACATCCAGTTACTCAAGTAACCAGTGTTACAGTAAGCTGCACAGATATTATTGATTTCCATGTGTGCCACATCTGGGAAAATGTTTGAAAGCATTGTTTTGGTTATCCAGTTTCTTTATACCTCCCACTTTTCACGTACCAGGCTATTGATAACAATGCCTGACATAATAGACAATGATTATTTGCTGAGTGTTGAGTGTATAAAATGTTTCCATTCTTATTAAAATGTCTCTAGTTTTTAGAAATAGGAACATAAAGCATTAGTTTCAGGAAATCAAAGTTTCAGATATCAGGCTATAAATGATTTATTGGAAATGCTGAGTCATTCCAGTGTAGATTGATGTACTTCTAAGACTGGTCCTCTAAAGACATGGCACATTTAAGTATAAGGAAGAAAAAAATCGGTCTAATATCCTGTTTATTTGTAGCAAAATCCTCTGTTAAGCAAAAAATATGGCAGCATAGGTTTTAAGAGTCATAAATTATAAAACACCTTGACAGTTGATAAACCTCTTAAATTCTAGGAATTTGTAATCATCCTTTGCAAAAGCAAGAATGGGGAAAAATAATTATAAGAGAAATATTTAGCTGCTTCATTTTAACTATAAAAACAGAATTAAAAGTTTTATTTATAGATAATTGTTTGAGTTTAAATTGTTAAAAGGATATATTAGAGGGTTCTACACTGATTCAAATTTAATTAAATAATGCTCACACTGCTGCCCAAACTGTATTTCTACCGTATACGTGAAATAGTAATAATTTAAAAGAACAAAATAATAACTGTACTTATAGGCAATGAAATTAATTTTTAGTGCTAATAAACTTATGCTTTGCAGCTCTTTGGTAGGAATTTTTAAGAAAATTGAAAGGCTTTGTAAAATTTTCCTTGTCATGCGAGACAATATGTAGAGTTTGATTCAGAAAGAAAATTAAGAGTGAAAAAGAATAAGTAGGAAATTTGATCTTACCTTATCAATAATGACTAGAAAAAGTATAAGTATTTTCTAAGATACCCTGCGAATGAGATAATAAAGTATCAAACAGATCATATTATTTATAAGGAGCAAATTATCTGTCTCATCTACTATAATTTTAAACAATTATAATACATACATAGGATAGTTTCCCTTCTATTATAATTAATTAATGTATCTGAATCAGATGCCAATAGGATACTGATATGAAAAAACATTGTGTTTGACATTAAGGAGACACAAAAATAAATATTAAAATCCATTTCAAAATACTATAAATGAACAAGAAAATACTATCAGAGTTAAGAGGAGGGAGTTTGTTTCTGACTGAAGTCATTAGAGAATATTCTGTGTGTGTGTGTGTATAATGGCCTCTGAAGTCTAAATTTCTTAGGCTAATATTTAAGTTTCTCTAATATTTAGTCTCAATCTGCATTTATATTCATATAGGATAAGTTCTGAGTCAGTTTTCTTGACAAGTGTACTTGGAGAAAAGCATTAAGACTAACTTCGTTAGACAGTGAAAAGTATTTGTCTTAGGGAACATTGTTTGGAGAATATTCATTTCTTAGTAGTACTTGAATGAATTGGATGGTAAATGATTGAAGAGAGAGAAGTGAAGTTTCAGAGTAGAGGCAAGAAAAATAATGACCTGCAGTGGGGGAAGGAAAAAGGAAGGAATAGGGTATCAATATTTTGAAGAAAGTACTCACACACCCTAGGGTATAGGAAGAGGGGCAAGTTGAGAAAAGAATAGTAGAATCTTCTATTGTTTTGAGTCCATGAAGAGCCAGAAATATAGTTCCATTAAAGAATTAGGGAAGTGGTCATAGGAACTTTCCTTGAAATATAGGAGAATGAAAGTGTTTTACTCTCTTTACTCCCTTTCTTTAAGTTTTTCTTTTTTTTTCTTCATATAACACAAAATAAAAAAAACAACAACAAAAAAGAATTTAAAAAGATCCCAGGACCAAAGCAAAATTTTATTTTATTTTTGCCAGGTATAATTAAATATGGGAAACGATGATGGTGAAAGTTGGAGATTGTGCATGTCTCCTGAGACTTTAACAAAAAAATTTGGTCTCAGAATGGAAAGGCTGCAGTGCAAATCTATCCTGATGACTTTTTCTTTAGAGTCATGAGAACCAGGGACTTGACTAGCCACTCTCTGTAGAGATCCAGATTGACAATACAGGAGTTTAGCAGAGAAGTTGCTGAGAGAGAAATCATGCTACTGTGCCATTTCTGTGGTTTATGAACATACCTAGGAAGACTGAGGGTACTGAGAGCCATGGAGGATGGTGCAGAGGAGTGTGTGGGGGTGATTATTAGACCAAAATGCAAATGACAAGTGACTTAAATCACATTTCTATGCATCCTACCCACATCTGGAGGCCAAAAGTTGAAGAGAAATACTCTCCTAATACAAAGGAAGTAATAGACTTCATGAGTGAGTTATTAGAAAAACAAACCTATGTTGAAATTGGAGACTATGTAACCAAGCTGACTCCCACCCAGACCTCACCTGCACTGGTCATTAGTATTGCCTTCCAAACACTGCTGGAACAGGATAGAATTGTACTTCTCAACTCCTTACAGTAATTTCGAGACACGTGACCTGTTCTGGCCAATGACTGATGAACGTCAGTCATGAAAAATTATTTGATTACCTCACGGATTACGTGTAGAGATCGATTTTTCTCTGCCATAGTGCCAGGTAATACTGTAGATAGTAGCAAACACTGATCTTTTTCCTTTTTCCATAGTGAGGCTTTTTCCAGAACATCATATAGTTGGAACCATACAATATGTAGCCTTTGCACATTGGCTTCTTTCACCTGGTAATATGCATTTAAGTTTCCTTCATGTATTTTCATGGTTTGATAGCTCATTTCTTTTTAGTGTTAAATGATATTTCATTGGCTGGATGTACCACAATTTATTTTATCTTAGTTGCTTCCAGATTTTGGCAATTAGGAATAAAGCTGATGTAAACATTCATGTGCAGATTTTTGTCTGGACATGTTTTCACCTTCTTTGGGTAAATACCAGGGAGCACAACTGCTGAGTCTTATGGTCATTTTGTTTTTTACACAACTTTATGGTGGTGTGATTTAAATATCATATAAATTGACCACTCTATGTATATATTTCAATGAATTTTAGTAGATTTTTAAGGTTGTGAAATTGTCATCACAATTAGCTTTTAGAACATTTCCACCAAGCAAAATTTTCTCCCTCCAACCCCCAACTCCAGGTTTTGTCTATACCAAGTTGTCTTTTCTAGAAATGTTATACAAATTATATCATTCAATATGTGGTCTTTCATGTCTGGCTCCTTTCACAATATATTATTTCTGAGGTTCATCCATGTCATAAGATGTTTCAGTAACTCATTGCTTTTCACTGCTATTATTCCATTGTATGGATATGTCACATTTTGTTTATCCATTTACTAGTTTATAGGCACTTGTTTTATCTTGGGGCTATTACAAATAATGCTGCTATGAATATTCACACTCTAGTCTTGTAAACAAATGTTCTTAATTCTCCTAAGTCTATAATCCATTTTTATTTATTTTCTTGTATGGTGTGAGGTAAGTATCATAGTTTATTTTCCTCCCTATGGATATCAGTTGCTCCACCACCATTTGTAGAAAGAATATCCTTTTCAAATTGAATTAACTTGGCCTCTTTGTCACAATATTATCACAACTGATGATATATATTTGGATCTATTTCTGGACTCTCTATTCTGTCCCACTGATATATAGGTCCAAATTATGCCTATGGCACAGTTTATTAATTACTATAGTTTTATGATACATCTTGACATTAGGTAAGTACTCTCATACTCTTCTTTTGTAAAATAGTTTTGACTATTCTAGATTACTTGCATTTCCATACATATTGTAATTTAAGCTTATAAATTTCTACTAAAAAAATAGTTTGCTGAAATTTTGAGGGGAATTAAGTTGAATCTACAGATCAATGTGGGAAAAATTAACATGATAATATGATAACATTAACATGAGTCTCTCCATTCCAATGGCATTAATACATCTTCTCAATTATTTAATTTCTCCTAACAGTGTTTTGTAGTTTTCATTATGTAAATCTTACACAAATTTTGTTTAATTTACCCCTAAATATTTTTGGTTTTATATGTTATTTTAGTAGTATTTTTATTTTAATAGTCAACTGTTTGCTAGTATATAGGAATTTTATTGATTTTTTTTACTATTGACCTTGTACTATTGCCTTTGGCATGTTCAGTTATTAGTTCTAATAGTTGCTTTGTAGATTTCTTAGAATTTTCTACGCAAACAATTATGTCCTATGTGAATAGAGTTAGTTTTATTCTTTTCTAGCCTGATAGAGTTTTATTTCTTTGTCCTGCCTTACTGCAAAGGCTAGGAACTCTAATGCAGTGTTTAACATAAGTGCTGATATTAGGGAAAAAGCATTCAGAATTTTGCCATTATGTGTAATGTAAGCTCTGTTTTTTGTAGAGCTTAATAAAAAGTTGAAGTTCCCTTCTATTGTTAGCTTGCTGAGTGTTTAGATTATAAATGAGTGTTAAATTTTATTAACACCTCTATCTGCATATACTGATATACTCATTGTTCCTCTTTTATTCTGCTAATGTGTTAAATTATATTGCTTGATTATTATAATAAACTAACTTGTTATTTTAGAATAGATTTAGATTTATAGAAAAAATTCATGAAGATTGATAGGATGGAGATTTCTCATATACCTCAGCTCCCCCTATTATAAACATTTTACTTTTGCATAGATCATTTGTCACAAATAAGGAACAAATATTGATACATTATTATTGACTAAGGTCTGTATTCTATTCAGGTTTTTAAAAAATTAACTAATGTCCTTTTTCTGTTTCAAGATTCCATCCAGGATACCACATTACATTTAGCCCTCATATTCCCTTAAATCCTGGCTATGGCTATGACAGTTTCTCAAATCCTGGCTTTGGCTATGACAGTTTCTCAAATGTTCCTTATTTTGATAACCTCTACTTTTTTGAGGAGGACTTGTCAGGTATTTTGGAAAACGTTCTTCAGTTGGGATTTGTCTTATATTTCTCTTATCTTAGATGGAGTTATGGGCATTTGAGTGGAAGACCATAGAGGTAAAGTGCCATTTTTATCACATAATATCAAAAGAAAGTACTATCAACATGATTTCACTGTTGAAGTGAAGCTTGGTTATCTGGCTGAGGTGGTGGTATCAGGCCTCTCTACTGCAAATGTATCATTTTTCTCTCTTTCCATATTGTACTTTTTGAAAGGAAGTCGCAATACATGGCCTGCTTTTAAGGAGCAGTAAGTTATGCTCCACCTCCTTCAGGGTGGAGTAACTATATAAATTATTTGGACTCGTTTGTATAGGAGATTTAACTTTACTCTAATTAATTAATTAATATCAGGAGTACTTATAGATATTTATTTTATGCTATTTTCATCAGTGCTTTGTAATTTTTCACAAAAATATCCTATACACATTTTATTAGACTTTTTGCTAATGATTTTATTTTTATTTTTGTCATAGGAAATTGTATTTAAAAAAAATAATTCCAATTGTTCATCACTGGTATATAAGAAAGCATTGATTTTTGTATATTGATATTGTGTCCTGTATTCTTATTATCCTCACTTATTGTTCCAGGATGCTGCTATTATTATTATTATTTAGATGCTTACAAATTCAGGTCTTACATTTAAATCTTTTTTTGTTCTTTGTCTTATTGTACTAGTTAGGACTTCTAATATGGTATTGATTAGGAGTGATGAGCGTATCCTTGCTTTCATCCTCATCTTATTGAGAAAATATCCAGTTTCTTATTATTAAGTAATGTTAGCAATGGATTTTCTGTAGCTTTTCTTTATCAAGTTGAGCAAGTTCTCTATTCCTATTTTGTTGAGAGGTTTTTACCTGGAATAGGTATTGGATTTCATCAAATACTTGTTCTGTATCAATTTATATGGTCATAAGATTTTTCTCTTTAATCTATTGGTATGTTGAATTATACTGATTAATTTTCAGTTATGCAAGTCTCCTTGACTACCTTGAAAAAATTTCACCTGTTTGTTTTGTAAATGTTTTTATACATGGTTATATTCAATTTGCTTATATTTGAATGAGGATTATTACATTAATGTATGTGAGAGATATTGGTCTGTAGTTTTCTTGTAATGTCTTTGATTTTTTAAATTAGGCTTATACTATCCTCATAAAATGAGTTAGGAAGTGTTCCTTCTGTTTCTATTTTCTGGAAGAGATTGGGGGGAATGTTTAATAGAAATAGAAATATATATATATAAAATATCTATATAGAGATATATATTTGTCATAGATTGACCATAAGTGCATGGGTTTATTTCTAGGCTCTCTATTGTGTTTCATTGATATATGTATCTGTTTTTGTGCTAGTACCATGCTGTTTTGATTACTGTAGCTTTGTAATTTGAAGTCAAGGAGCATGATACCTCCAGCTTGGTTTATAGTTCTCTAGATTGCTTTGGCTGATTGGGGTCTTTTGTGGTTGCTGTTGCTGTGAGGTGCTGGAGTGGGCACTCAGCGTGGGCCAGAACTTTCACTGGGGCAGTCACAGGAAACTAGCCAGGATCCAGGGCAGTTTCAATCTGCTTCCTCTGTCTTGTGCTCTTCATGAGTGTAATCTAGGTTTCTTACAGCCCTGCTGTCAGTCTCACTGGTTTTCAAATAAGCTAAAGGAACTCATCCTCCTAGTGATGAACCCCAGGACTGGGGCACCCAGTATGTGGTTTGAACCATTCACTTTCCAAGGAGCATATCTGAGCCCATGTCATTCCCCACTTTGGCATCTTCTCCTAGGTATGCTTCTTCCAAGATCTGATAGCTTTTCTTCCCTTCCCATGGATGGGCCTCTGTGTGGATCTTTCTTACAACCTGGTTGTATAAGTCTTTCTGCCAGTCTCCAGTTTGTTTTCAGTGAGAACTGTTCCATGTGTAGACGTATTTTTGATGTGTTATTGGGGGAAGGTGAGCTCTGTGTCCTCCTATTCTGCCATCCTCTTTAGCCTCTCCAGGAAATTGATTTTAAATCAGTATTTGTTGGACTAATGATTGCATCTATAAATGAATTAATAAATGAATTCATACATATATTTTTATTGAGTGCTTTCAATATGCCATACATTTAATCAAATTCAATTCCATAAATATTTGTTGAGCATGTTTTATGCTACAGACACTACAAGGTATTGTGGTAGGCAACGTTCCTGTAACCAGAAGAGGTTAAATAATTTCAAGATCTATATTCAAATAAAGAAGGATCATTTCATCCAACAAACCAAAATGTGTTTCTGTTAGATTAAAGAAATATAAAAAAGTAAGTCAAATAGAAAAAGAATAATGAATTCCTATCAAATTTTTAAAGTCAAAAACATCTTGAGCCAAACAAAATAGAATTACTTAAGGAAAAATTAAGCTGATTTGAAAACTAAACATGATTGAAAAAACTATACATTAAAAATAAAATAAACAAATGAGTAGGGCAAATTCACAGCCAGTATAATGAAGATCTAGTGTCACTTATAATCAATTAGGTTATACAAACTGATGTGAAATACACTAAAACATGGATAGACACATTTTCAATTAGCATGAGTTTAAAATTAAAGCAAAAATAAAACCTGTAAATAAACATGTAGGAAATTTTCAGCCTAAAATCAAATATGTAAATTAAAACATTATTTTTAACACTAACAAAATTTTGGAGGGAGAAAACTTTTAGATACCTAAGGATGTCAAAGATATGAAAAAATCTGCAATATTTACAATGCTGTTGGTATTGTAAATTATAATGTTTTATAAAGAAATTCTGCATTTTGAGAAAAATGGTATATATCATATGATTTTTGAACACCACTTGTGGGTTTTTTATTAGAAAATGAATTCTACTTTATACCTTATAATTATTTATAACTATAATAAATTATAAAAGCCAATGTGGTTGGGAAGATTAGAATGATTAAAGAAATTATTACATCCACATGAGGAACTAGTTAGTGGCTCACATATCATGGTGTTAAGAACTTAAGCTTCAGTATCAGATCCTCTTCATCTGAATCACAAATGAAACATAACTACCAGTCTGACTTTATATGTTTTTTGAAAATTTCTGTGCCTCAGCTTATTCATTTGTGAAATTTGGATACATATGGTTGTATATATATTTGTATATGTACATACACATGTAATTGTACATAAGTTTGCCCACGTAATTGTTTAAATCCACGTATTACAAGGTGGAATATCTCTGAAATAATTCCCATGATATTTTGGTCAATAAAGACCTTTTATGCTTTTACTCTATGCCAGATGTTCAGGATTCATAGATGAATAAGAGACTGTCCTTTTCCTTAGGGAAATTCTTTTTGACAGCATACATTCAAAAAGAGGAACATTTCTATCAACAGGATTTGGTGGAAGAGGAAGGAGGGAGGGAGTCAATTTTATCTGAGATGTTTTTACTTTTCTATCATTGCAGAGGCTTTTTTCCTTCCTTAACCTATATAAAACTTAATTTTCAAATCCTGTTAAAAAGAATATCTATTCTTAATTAGTTTAGGAGTTATGGTAGATTATCCACTGAAAGATTAATTACATGCTTTCCAGTGAAGTATTATAAACCATAAGTTTAAAGTTGGACCAGATGCATTTCAGCCCTGAAAACTCATTAACCATCTGACCATGTTGCACATATGGTAACAAAGTGAAGAATGTATCCAGTCAAACACACATAAACACTTCTTCATCATCATAGGACAACTGCCTCTTAAAGTATGCCAGTAATCGTTCTATTTCTTATACCTACAAATATCTAGTTTAGGAACAGGGAAGCTAGCTAGTGAGAGGTTTAGAATGGTGGGTTTAAAAACCCACACTAAGCAGGTAGAAATCGAGACTGCTGATCTAGTCTGATTTTGTCGCAAAATTCAGCATTTATCTCTTTTAATCTCAAGTTTAAAATGAGTTTTGGATTGGACATGTGAAAATCTATATTGGGAGTGGACATTTTCTTTAGTATTGGGGAAATCACCAGCACTGATTTTATTGGCCAAAAAAATTAACACCTAAATGATCTAGCTATTGGTTTATTGGAGAGGAATATACTCCACCTCTTTGGCAGGTATCAAGCTTCAGGCATATCCTAAATCTCCTTCACAATTCCTCTTTTTACACAGTATGACCACTGACAAAGTAAACATTTTATGCAGCTCTCTCCCATTCACAAGATGGCAGCCAGCCTCAGCAGCCTGGACCATGTGATAAATGAGGTGTGAAGGGAAGTATTTGACAGTTCCATGTAAAAAGCCAGAATATGTCTATCCATAAATATACCTGTCAAAATAGTTTACATTTTGTTTCTATCAATAATTTTTTTGCCAAATGTCTTAATTTGATAGGTATTTACACATGAATAACAAACGCTAGATTTATGCTTGTTCTGTATTTTGATGAAACTTATTAATCAAAAAAAGTTTATGAAAGAAAACAATCTGTTCATCTCTTTCTTTGAATTGGATAATCCTTTTGAATTCCATAATAGCCAGCTTACACTTTTATGATGTTGCAATATGCCCATATTGGCAAAAGAGGATCCTACCTTTTTATATGATTCTTGAAATGTATCCATTTCTTCACTGAATTTTCAGTTTTAATGAAAAGTGATAGTGAGATAACTGTTTTTTAGTATGAGTAGACAGTTCTGCATGTGTTCACAGGTACAGATGGGCCTACAACAATGGTCAAGATCTATCATGTGAATAACATTATTTTCCTCTTTATGAATATGAAAAAATAAATGGCAGCTTGACTTATTTCTCCTACTTTTGAAATGTAATGAATAGAACTGATGATAATTACCAAATTTCTAAATATATACACTAAATTGCTTGTGTGATTTTTAAAAACAACCTGAGTTATTATCTTTTTTATGGGTATTTTTAGAATAACTTGTATTTATTTGCTGATTGTGGATGTTTATTTTCATGTAAGAACTTTAAAGAGTGTGTGAGCACTGTTATTAAAATAAAATGCTTGAGAGAAAGGGGACAATATAGTCTGCTACAAAATGCACAGGGAAAATTCATAAGCATCTATTCTTTAAATATGTTATTACTACTTTTTCTTTATATTCATTTCCATTGCTATCTGTCTTTATTAACTTAGTAATAAAAGGTTGAAGTTTACCAAAGATTCATAGACTGAAGGAAAACAGTGATAGGGATTGCGTGAGGCATGTAGTATCATTTAATTGAATTATTTGATTATTTTAAGGTCATTTTAGTAGATGTTATCTTCATGTCACAGACAACATATTTAAAGGTTCATGTCTCATAGACGATCACACACATGAATGAAACTCTTATCTGAATAGGTAGCACATCTTTAATTAAATAGAAAAAGAAAACTCAGTGATTATAGTAGTAAATGAATAACTAATAAAGAAAGAAATCATTCTGGCTCAAAGGGTTCTGAGGTTGTAAAGAAGAAATAATTAAAGAGAGATAAGCTGTGGAAAACTGGGATGTAAAATAATAAATCCATTAGTAAATCTCAGAAAACACTACAAATTCTGGTTGCAAGGATATATATTCTTAACACTTTAGCACAATGATTTGTTCCAGGGAAGAGAAAACTGTTCAAAATTTAGTAAAGGATAATAAAATACTTTCTAAAAAAATGTAACCTTACGTCTTTTTCTTTTCTTTTTTCTTTTTTTTTTTTTGTGGTACTCGGGCCTCTCACTGTGGTGGCCTCTCCCATTGCGGAGCACAGGCTCCGGAAGCACAGGCTCAGCGGCCATGGCTCACGGGCCCAGCCGCTCCGTGGCATGTGGGATCCTCCCCGACTGGGGCACGAACCCGCGTCCCTTGCATCGGCAGGCGGACTCTCAACCACTGCGCCACCAGGGAAGCCCAACCTTACGTCTTGTCTACTATCATTACCTGATTTTAACCTTTTAAGGTTTTATGGATTTGGTAGCTTAGCTGTATGTTTTATTTAAAATATTTTAAAGCTTTTTTAATGCAGCTAAATTAACTAAGATATCTACAAAAATATTCATCTTGTATTCTGAAATGTTAGAATATTATCTGGGGTTTTATCTCTCAATATAAATTTCTATACTAATATGGAGACTATATGTAAAATATCAGAAAACTCATGATTTGCTTCTAAGCCACTATAGTATGTTATACTGAAGGGATATTTTTAGTGGAGGTCTTCACGCCAGAAGCTGCAGCTTAGGGGTCTTTTGATGTTGAAATTGAGAAGTAGGCAAAAACCAGAGCATAAATAGGGAAGACAAGTAAAAGCCATGGAGCACCTACTATGTGTTTGAAAGTGTGCTAGGCAAGTTCACATTCATTTTCTTATTTAATTTTTAAGACAAATCTACAAATTTGTTATTTTTATTGCTATTTCCATATGAGAACATGGTGATTCGGGTGGATTGATCTTCTTGCCAAATGTTACACAACATCAATCAGGCAGCAAGACCCAGGTCTTTTGGCTAGAAAGCCTGTGTACCACACATCACACTTTCAAGGAAGTAAATATGTTTCTTAGCCTTTTCCATGCTCCTTTTCAAGCCTAGACAATTAATTTTGTTGACTATAATGCTCCCAGCACTTTCATGCTGAATCCTGTTCAATCATTTTGGTATCCCCTTCTGACCAGGCCTCCTACTCCTCAATATCTCTCTTTCATATCCACAACTTTCAAAACATCATCACCTGTATTTCAGTAGGATCACATTCTCACCTGCAAATCCACAAACATTTGTGTAAGAAACGGATCAGGATGAAAAACTAACTTATCATATCTTAATACCTGCTGAATCTTTTAGGTAAATTGTATGGATGATGAGATCTCTCACTATGACTTGAATATTTATTATACAATATTTAACATCAAGAATATATGTATCTTATGAAGATGTGGAAAAATTGGAACTCGAGCACACTGTTGATAGAGTTGTGAAATGGTACAATTGTTATGGAAAACAGTATGGCAGTTCCTCAAAAAATTAAAGCTAGAACTCCCATATGGTCTAGCAATCCCACTTCTCAACGTATATCAGAATGCAAACAGGGAGTACAGGGTCTCAAAGAATTGAAAGCAGAGTCTCAGAGAGATATGTGCACACCCATGTTCATAGCACCATCATTCACAATAGCCAAGAGATGAAAGCAACCCAATGTCCATTGACAGACAAACGGGCAAAGGAAATGTGCTATATACATACAATGGAATATTATTCAGACTTAAAAAGGAAGGACCTTTTGCTACATACTACGGCATGTAAGAACATTGAGGCATTATACTAAGTGGAATGATCTCATCACAAAAAGACAAATCCTGTATGATTTCACTTATATGAGGTTTCTAGAGTAGTCAAATTCATAAAAAATTAAATAAGAAGGGAGGTTACCAGAGGCTAGGAGGAGGGGGAATGGGGAGTTGTTTGATGGCTACAGAGTTTTAGTTTCACAAAAGGAGAAAAGTTCTGGAGATCTGTTGCACAGCAAGGTGTGTCTACTTAATCTTTCTGAACCATACATTTAAAAATGATTAAGATGGTAAATTTTAGTCTGTGTGGTTTTTACCACGACTGAAAAAAATAAAAACATGTGTCTTATAAGAAGTGAAAGACAGATTGGTTCAAGATAGTGGAGCAGAAGGAAGTGCGTTCACTCACTCTTGCGAGGACACCAGAATCACAACTAACTGCTGAACAATCATCAACAGGAAGACACTGGAACTCACCAAAAAAGATACCCCACATCCAAAGACAAAGGAGAAGCCACAATGAGATGGTAGGAGAGGGGCACAATCAAAATAAAATCAAATCCCATAACTGCTGGGTGGGTGACTCACAAACTGGAGAACAATTATACCACAGAAGTCCACCCACTGGAGTGAAGGTTCTGAGCCCCACGTCAGGCTTCCCAACCTGGGGGTCCGGCAATGGGAGGAGGAATTCCCAGAGAATCAGACTTTGAAGGCTAGCAGGATTTGACTGCAGGACTTCAACTGGACTGGGGTAAACAGAGACTCCACTCTTGGAGGGTACACACAAAGTAGTGTGTGCATCAGGACCCGGGGGAAGGAGCAGTGATCCCATAGGAGACTGAACCAGACCTACTGGCTAGTGTTGGAAGTTCTCCTGAAGAGGCGGGGGGTGACTGTGGCTCACCATGGGGACAAGGACACTGGCAGCAGAAGTTCTGGGAGCTTGGCATGAGCTCTCACAGAGTCCTCCATTAGCCCCAGCAAAGAGACTCTAGTCTTCAGTGCTGGGTCACCTCAAGCCAAATAGCCAACAGGGAGGGAACTCAGCCCCACCCATCAGTAAACAAGTAGATTAAAATTTTACTGAGCTCTGCCCACCAGAGCAACACCCACCTCTACCCACCACCAGTCCCTCCTAGCAGGAAGTTTGCATAAGCCTCTTAGAGAGCCTCATCCACCAGAGAGCACACAGGAGAAACAAGAAGAAATACAATCCTGAAGCTGTGTAATGAAAACCACATTCACAGAGAGATAGACAAGATGAAAAGGTGAGGATTATGTACCAGATGAAAGAACAGGATAAAACCCCAGAAAAACAACTAAATGAAGTGGAGACAGGCAACCTTCCAGAAAAAGAATTCAGAATAAAGATAGTGAAGATGATCCAGGACCTCGGAAAAAGAATGGAGGCAAAGATCGAGAA
>NC_041215.1:53121877-53122804 GCF_002837175.3 Physeter macrocephalus
CCAGAAAAACAACTAAATGAAGTGGAGATAGGCAACCTTCCAGAAAAAGAATTCAGAATAATATAGTGAAGATGATCCAGGACCTCGGAAAAAGAATGGAGGTAAAGGTCGAGAAGATGCAAGAAATGTTTAACAAAGAACTAGAAGAATTAAAGAACAAACAAACAGAGACGAGCAATACAGTAATTGAAATGAAAAATACACTAGAAGGAATCAATAGCATAATAACTGAGGCAGAAGAATGGATAAGTGACCTGGAAGACAGAATGGTGGAATTCACTGCTGCAGAACGAATAAAGAAAAAAGAATGAAAAGAAATGAAGACAGCCTAAGAGACCTTTGGGACAATATTAAATGCAACAACATTCACATTATAGGAGTCCAAGAAGGAGAAGAGAGAGAGAAAGGACCAGAGAAAATATTTGAAGAGATTATAGTCGAAAACTTCCCTAACATGGGAAAGGAAGTAGCCACCCAAGTCCAGGAAGTGCAGAGAGTCCCATACAGTATAAACCCAAGGAGAAACATGCCGAGACACATAGTAATCAATTTTGCAAAAATTAAAGACAAAGAAAAATTATTGAAAGCAGCAAGGGAAAAACGACAAATAACATACAAGGGAACTCCCATAAGGTTAACAGCTGATTTCTCAGCAGAAACACTACAAGCCAGAAGGAAGTGGAATGATATACTTAAAGTGATGAAAATGGTCATAGGTACATACATATTGAGAATTACCTTAAACGTGAGTGGATTAAATGCTCCAACCAAAAGACACAGGCTTGCTGAATGGATACAAAAGCAAGACCCATATATATATGCTGTCTACAAGAAACCCACTTCAGACCTAGGGACACACACACACTGAAAGTGAGGGAATGGAAAAAGATATTCCATGCAAATAGAAATCAAAAGAAAGCTGGAGTA
>NC_041215.1:53123685-53142720 GCF_002837175.3 Physeter macrocephalus
ATAGATCACATCTTGGGTCACAAATCAAGCCTCGGTAAATTTAAGAAAATTGAAATCATAACAAGCATCTTTTCTGACCACAACGCTATGAGATTAGAAATGAATTACAGGGAAAAAAACGTAAAAAGCACAAACACATGGAGGCTAAACAATACGTTACTAAATAACCAGAGATCACTGAAGAAATCAAAGAGGAAATCAAAAAATACCTAGAGCCAAATGACAATGAAAACACAACGATCCAAAACCTATGGGATGCAGTAAAAGCAGTTCTAAGAGGGAAGTTTATAGCAATACAATCTTACCACAAGAATTAAGAAAAATCTCAAATAAACAATCTAACTTTACACCTAAAGGAACTAGATAAAGAAGAGCAAACAAAACCCAAAGATAGTAGAAGGAAATAAATCGTAAAGATTAGAGAAGAAATAAATGAAAAAGAAATGAAGGAAACAATAGCAAAGATCAATAAAACTAAAAGCTGGTTCTTTGAGAAGATAAACAAAATTGATAAACCTTTAGCCAGACTAATCAAGAAAAAGAGGGAGAGGACTCACAAGCACTGAAATGGAAACTGTGATTAAAAATCTTCCAACAAACAATAATCCAGGACCAGATGGCTTCACAGGTGAATTCTACCAAACATTTAGAGAGGAGATAACACCCATCATTCTCAAACTCTTCCAAAAAACTGCAGAGGAAGAAACACTCCCCAACTCACTCTATGAGGCCACCATCATCCTGATACCAAAACCAGACATAGATACTAAAAAAAAAAAGAAAATTACAGACCAATATCACTGATGAATATAGATGTAAAAATCCTCAACAAAATACTAGCAAACAGAATCCAACAGCACATTAAAAGGATCATACACCATGATCAAGTGGGATTTATCCCAGGGATGCAAGGATTCTTCAATAAACGCAAATCAATCAACGTCATACACCATATTAACAAACTGAAGAATAAAAACCATAAAGTGGGATTTATCCCAGGGATGCAAGGATTCTTCAATATACACAAATCAATCAATGTGGTACATCATATTAACAAATTGAAGAATAAAAACCATATGATCTTCTCAATAGATGCAGAAAAAGCTTTTGACAAAATTAAACACCTATTTATGATAAAAAAAAAAATCTCCAGAAAGTGGTCATAGAGGGAACCTACCTCAAAATAATAAAGGCCATATATGACAAACACACAGGAAACATTATTCTCAATGCTGAAAACCTGAAAGCATTTCCTCTACGATCAGGAACAAGACAAGGATGTCCACTCTCACCCCTATTATTCAACATAGTTCTGGAAGTCCTAGCCATGGCAATCAGAGAAGAAAAAGAAATTAAAGCAATACAAATTGGAATAGAAAAAGTAAAACTGTCACTGTTTGCAGATGGCATGATACTATACATAGGTAATCCTAAAATGCCACCAGAGAACTACTAATCAATGAATTTGGTAAAGTTGCAGGATACTAAATTAATGCACAGAAATAACTTGCATTCCTATACAATAACAATGAAAGATCAGAAAGAGAAATTAAGGAAACAGTCCCATTCACCACTGCAACAAAAAGAATAAGATACCTAGGAATAAACCTACCTAAGGAGCTAAAAGACCTGTGCTCAGAAAACTATAAGACACTGATGAAAGAAATCAAAGATGACACAAACAGATGGAGAGATATACCATGTTCTTGAATTGGAAGAATCAATATTGTGAAAATGACTATACTACTCAAAGCAATCTACAGGTTCAATGCAATCCCTATCAAAATACCAATGGCATTTTTTACAGAACTAGAGCAAAAAAAATCTTAAAATTTATATGGAGACAAAAAAGACCCTGAATAGCCAAAGCAATCTTGAGGGAAAAAAGCGAAGCTGGAGGAATCAGACTCCCTGACTTCAGACTATACTGCAAAGCTACAGTAACCAAGACAATATGGTACTGGCACAAAACTAGAAATATAGATCAATGGAACAGGATAGAAATCCCAGACATAAACCCAAACCCACATACCTATGGTCAACTAATCTATGACAAAGGAGGCAAGGATATACAATGGAGAAAAGACAGTCCCTTTAGTAAGTGGTGCTGGGAAAAGTGAACAGCTACATGTAAAAGAATGAAATTAGAACACTCCCTAACACCATACACAAAAATAAACTCAAAATGGATTAAAGACCTAAATGTAATACTGGACCCTATAAACCTCTTAGAGGAAAATATAGGCAGAACACCCTTTCACATAAATCACAGCAAGATCTTTTTTGACCTGCCTCCTAGAGTAGTGGAAATAACAACAAAAAATAAACAAATGGGACCTAATGAAACTTAAAAGCTTTTGCACAGCAAAGGAAACTATAAGCAAGACAAAAAGACAATGGGAGAAAATATTTGCAAACAAATCAACGGACAAAGGATTAATCTCCCAAATATATAAACAGCTTATGATGCTCAATATTACCAAAACAAACAACCCAATCAAAAAATGGGCAGAAGACCTAAATAGACATTTCTCCAAAGAAGATATACAGATTGCCAAGAGACACATGAATATCTGCTCAATATCACTAATTATTAGAGAAATGCAAATTCTCTAATGAGGTATCTCCTCACAGTGGTTAGAATGGGCAAAACTACAATGAGGTATCACCTCACAGTGGTTAGAATGGGCATCATCAGAAAATCTACAAACAACAAATGCTGGAGAGGGTGTGGAGAAAAGGGAACCCTCTCGCACTGTTGGTGGGAATGTAAATTGATATAGCCACTATGGAGAACAGTATGGAGGTTCCTTAAAAAACTAAAAATAGAGCTACCATATGATCCGGCAATCCCACTACTGGGCATATACCCAGAGAAAACCATAATTCAAAAAGAGTCATGCACCCCAATGTTCACTGCAGCACTATTTACAATAGGCAGGTCATGGAAGCAACCTAAATGCCCATCGACAGACGAATGGCTAAAGAAGATGTGGTACATATATACAATGGAATATTACTCAGCCATAAAAAGGAACGAAATAGGGTCATTTGTTGAGACGTGGATGGATCTAGAGACTGTCATACAGAGTGTCACACAGAGCTCAGTAAAACTTTAATCCACTTGAATGCTGATGGGTGGGGCTGGGTTCCCTCCCTGTTGGTTGTTTGGCATGAGGCAACCCAACACTGGAGCCTACCTGGGCTCTTTGGTGGGGCTAATGACAGACTCTGGGAGGGCTCACGCCAAGGAGTACTTCCCAGAATTTCTGCTGCCAGTGTCCTTGTCCCCACGGTCAGCCACAGCCACTCCCTGCCTCTGCAGGAGACCCTCCAACACCAGCAGGTAGGTCTGGTTCAGTCTCCCCTGGGGTCACTGCTCCTTCCCCTGGGTCCCCACGAGCACACTACTCTGTGTGTGCCCTCCAAGAGTGGAGTCTCTGTTTCCCCCAGTCCTGTCGAAGTCCTGCAATCAAATCCCACTAGCCTTCAAAGTCTGATTCTCTAGGAATTCCTCATCCCATTGCCAGACCCCCAGGTTGGGAAGCCTGATGTGGGGCTCAGAACCTTCACTCCAGTGGGTGGACTTCTGTGGTATAAGTGTTCTCCAGTCTGTAAGTCACCCACCCAGCAGTTATGGGATTTGATTTTACTGTGATTGCACCCCTCCTACCATCTCATTGTGGCTTCTCCTTTGTCTTTGGATGTGGGGTATCTTTTTTGGTGAGTTCCAGTGTCTTCCTGTCGATGATTGTCCAGCAGCTAGTTGTGATTTGGGTGTTCTAACAAGAGGGAGTGAGAGCACGTCCTTCTACTCTGCCATCTTGGTTCCTAGTCCCCTCTTCTTTCTTTTGTATTGTTTATAATGTATGTGTCATGTTTCATCATCAGACTTAGGTCGACCTCTTAAAAATCTGCTTACTTTTTAAGAGATTACCAACTTGTTTTCAAAGTAGTTGCACTGTTTAACATTGCCACCAGCAATGTATGAGAGGTCTAGCTCCTCCACATACACACCAACTTTTTTCTGTAATAAATGTTTTTCATTTTAGCCATTCTCATGGCTCTGTAGTGCAATTGGTAGTTTCAATTTACATTTCTTAACAATTAATAACTGAGCATCTCTTAATGTCCTTATTTACCAGCCATGTATCTTTGGTGTAGTGTAGCTTAAACTGTTTTCACTCTTTTTATTGGTTGTTTATTTTTATTTTTATTGAGTTTTTATTGTTCTTTATTTATTCTGAGTACAAGTCCTTCATCAAAAATATCATTTGCAAATATCTCCTCTCAGTCTGTATTTGTTTTTTTCATTCTCTTAACATATCTTTTAAAGAGAACAAATTTTTAATCAAAATCAAAGAAAGCTGTTTTGTGGAAATTGATAAACTGATTCTAAAATTCACAAGGGAATGCAATGGGTCCAGTAGAACAAAAACAGTATTCAAAGAACAACAAATCTGTAGAACTAATACTACCTAGTTTCAAGGTTTACTTTCAAGGTACTGTATTCAAGGTGTAGATATGCCATAGTAGAAATATAGATTAATGAAACAGAATAAAGTGTTCACAAATGCGTCCACACAAGTATGAGCAGTTGATTTTTGACAAATTTGCAACAAAATGAACTGGAGAAAATCATAGTGTTTCCAACAAATGATGCTGGAAAAAGTGGGTTTTCTTATTCTCTTTGACAAAAACTCCAATCCATAATTTGCACCATAAACACAATTAAATCAAAACTATACAACTTTTATAAGAAAATGTAGGAGAAACTTCTACACCCCTGGGGTAGAAAGATTTCTTAAATTCAACACGGCAAGCATAATCTGTCAAGGAATAAACTAATGTAATGGATTTATTAAAACTTAAACCCCTGCATGTTAACACTAAGGTGATTAAAAAACAGTGTCAATTCTCAGCAACATTCTCCTTTTGAATAAAGTGGGCAATCTCATATGTTTAAAAAGAAAAACAATGTTTTTCATTATATTTCTTCCTGTTGGATATTCTGGAATTATTGTAAATGGTGTTTTCAAATACAATGTTCTAATTATTTGTTACTAGAAAATAGAGACATAGTTCATAATTGGCATTGTATACAGCAACCTTGCAAAACTCAGTTATTCTATTAGTTTGACTATAGATATTTTGAATTTTCCATTTTTACAATTTATTTTGCTTTATTTTCCTTTTTAATTGTAATAAATTTTATTCCCTTTCCTTGATTTATTACACTGGTTGGGGCATCAAATAAAATGTTGAATTTAAATAGTTATACTGGCCACCCACTATCCATTGGATTAGTAGTGATACCTTGTTTTAGATACCTAGTTTTGGTAATTTGAGATCTTCTTTTCATTAGTAGCTTATTAGGTGTTAATTAATTTCATTAGTATTTTCAATTTTAACCTTACCAATGTTTTTATTTTTTGTTTAATTTCTATTTTGTTTCAGCCCTTATCTTCATTATTTCCTTCTGTATATCTACTTTTTAACTTCTTAAGTTGATTAGTTTAGGCATTGATATTTTGCATTTTTTTCTCTTTCCTAATATAGCGATTCAAGGCTACCATTTTCCCTATAAGCATGTCTTTAGGTACAATCCACAAGTTTTGATATGTCTTATTCCCAATGACATTCATTTCAAAATATTTTCTTATTACCATTGTCATTTTAGGTCAAGTTTGTTAATTATGGTTTTCAATTTTCTCATACTGAAATGGAGCAGGACCCTATGGTCCCTGCCCTCCACCCATGTCCTCAGCCTGCCTTTTGTCTGTGGAAAAACTTTAGCAAAAGTTTAATAAGTTTAATCAGACAAGTGAGAAAATGCAGAAACAAAGGAAAACAGTCAAAGGAGACCAAATAATAATTGTTTAGTCATCAAGCATAGTAAAGGACATTTAGTTCTTCCTTAAGGGCTACAGATAATATTCTGAGCCATATCCTGTGAGCCGTCTTATAGATATGAACACCCACCAGGTGGATGACTACATGATGACCAAATTGAAGCCATGACATAAGCTACTCCACTTCACACAATTCCGAGAACTGGCCTCAAAGAAATAGGAACAAACCCTGGAACCAAAGATGAACTGTACTTAAAACAACCAAGATGACGCTGATCAGACCACCACATTACTGATTTCAAGATTACTGTCAGAACTGACTACGCTGTCCTGCTCCCTCCCTCAGCCTATACAATCCTGAAACTCCCCTTTAAAAGCCACTGTCCCCTGAGCAGCAATCGTGGGTGGGGTGTTGGCCTTTGGACAGGCATCTGCCCTCCCCCCCCCGCCCCCCGGATGCTGGCTCCCGAAATAAAGCAACCTTTCCTTTCCTACCACAACTTGTCTCTCGAGAATTGGCTTTCAAGTGGTGAGCAGCCGGACCTGGGTGCGGTGACAATACCACTTCTAATTTTCTGTAATTTTTTCTTTGCAGTTTATTCTGTCATTTACCAAGAAAAGTTTCTTAATATTTCTCATTATGATTCTAGACTTTTTATTTTTTCTTTGAATTCTATTAGTTTTTAGAATAATAACTGCTTTATTGAGCTGCAATTGATATACAGAAATATTGGACATATTTAATGTATACAATTTGATGAGTTTGGACATATGTTTATACCCATGAAACCACTGCCACAATCAAGGTAATAAATATATCCATCACCTCCAGAACTTTCCTTCTGCCCCTTCATTTTGTTTTGTGGTGTCTGTCCTGAATCGCTAACTCTAGGAGTAAAATATAGAGTAGATTTCTGGAACTTGTTCATCTTGCATAACTGAAATTTTATACCCCTTGAAGAACTCACTTCCCCATCTCCTCCACTCCTGGCAGTCACTATTATATTCTGTTTCTATGAGTTTGATTATTTTTATACCTGTGTAAGTGGAATCATGAAGTTCTGTCCTTCTGTGACTGGTTTATCCACCTAGCATAATGTCCTCCAGGTTCAATCCATGTTGTTGTATATAGCAGGATTTCCTTATTTTTAAAGGCTGAATAATATTCTACTTTATGTATGTACTACATTTTCTTTATCCATTTGTCTGTCAATGGGCATTTGGGTTGTGTCTACCTCTTGGCTATTATGAATAATGCTGCAATGAACTTAGGAATGCAGCTATGTCTTCAAGGTCCTGATTTCACTTCCTTTGGATATATTCCCAAAAGTAGGATTGCTGGATCATATGGTAGTTCTATTTTTATTTTTTGAGGAACCGCTATACTATTTTCCAAAGTGACTGTATCATTTTACATTCTTATCAACAGTGCTCAAAGATTCCAGTTTTTCCATATCACTGCCAACATTTACTGTCTTGTTTTTCTTGATAATAACCACCCTAACAGGTATGGGGTGATGGCTCATTGTGTTTTGATTTGCATTTCCCTGATATTTAGTGATGTTGAGCATCTTTTAATTTACCTGTTGGTCATTTGTAAGTCTTCTTTGGAGAAATGGCTATTCAAGTCTTTTGTCCATTTGTAATTGGCTTGGTTTTTTTGGGTTTTTTGGTTTTGTTTTTTTTTTTAATATTGAGTCATAGAGGTTCCTTTTATGTTTTGCATATCAACTCTTATCGGATATGTGGTTTGCAAATATTGTTTCCTAGTTTGTAAGTTTCCTTTTCTGTGCAGAAGCTTTTAGTTTGATGTAGTCCCACTTGTCTATTTTTGCTTTTGTTATCTGTGTTTTGAGGTCATATCTGAAAATTCAATGCCAAGGCCAATTTCAAGATGCTTTACCCCTATGTTTTCTTTTAGGAATTTTATAATTTCAGGTCTTACTTTTAAATCTTTAATCCATTTTGACTTGATTTTTGTGTGTGGTATAAAATAAGCGTTCAGTTTAATTATTTTGTATGTGGATGTCCAGTTTTTCCAGCATCATTTTATGAAGAGGTTATCCTTTCTCCATTGTGCATTCTTGGCACCTTTGTTGAAGATTAGTTGACTGTATAGATATAAGTTTATTTCTGGGCTCTCAATTTTGTTTCATTGGTTTATAATATGAGGGCATGTGTCATTAGGTATATACCAATTTATAACAGCTATATCTTTCTAGTGGATTGACACTTTCATCATTATGAGATATTTCTCTTGCCTTAAAGTGTCCACTGTCTGATATTAATATAGCTACACTATTTTTTCCTTTATGTTAATGCTACCTGTTTTCCATGTTTTATTTTCACTTTTTCTGTGTTTATAATTTAAATTATGTTTTCTTATAAAATAGGATATGGTTAGATTTGTGTTTTTAAAATCAGCTAACCATTTTCTTTTGTTTTAAATTGTAGTACTGGAACTTCCCTGTGGTCCAGTGGTTAAAGACTTTGCCTTCCAATACAGGGGGTGCAGGTCTGATCCTTGGTCAGGGAGTTAAGATCCCACATGCCTCGTGGCCAAAAAACAAAACATAAAACAGAAGCAATATTGTAACAAATTCAATAAAGACTTTAAAAACGGTCCACATCAAAAATAAATCTTAAAAAAAATAAATAAATTGTAGCACTAAGTATATTCCTATTTAATGGAATTACTGACAGATTTGAGTTAAAATCTACCATCATATTCTTTGTTTCTATTTATCCATTTGTTCTGCTTCCTTTTTCTTCTCATTCTTTCCTTCACTGTATTGATAAAGCTATTTTTTCAAACCTCTATTCCTTCTCCCTTAACTTGTTAGTTACAGATTATCTTATTATGCTTTTTCATGATTATTCGAGGAATGGTTTACAAACATTTAGTTCTTAAGACCTCTTTGCACACTGAAAATTCTTTAGGTACCCAGATTTTTCTTGTGTATAGTTTATATCTATACAAAATTAGATATTAGAAATTAAAACTGAGAAAATTTTAAAAAACACATCTTTAGTAATTCATTTAAAATAATGGTAAAAATCCATTGCATATTAACATAAATAACATTTCATAAAAAGCCAATATTTTCCAAAGAAAACAATTAGTGAAATAGAATTATTTTGCATTTATGCAAATCTCTTTACTGTTTGACTTAAAGACAGTTGCATTCTTATATATGCTTATCCATTCAGAGATACTTGTAGTATTTTTATTAGACTATGTAAAGAAAATCTGGTCTCACAGAAACATGTAATTGGAAAAGGACGAGTATATTAACAGTCTTTGTAGATAACTGCAGATATTTTTCTTTGCTACTACAACAAATCTCAACAAATAGTTTCTTAAAGGTTAGTTGCAATGTGGAATCTGAAATGATACCAATATGTTTGCATATATTGCAACATTAAAATCTATTGGTCTATTTGCATTTTGGAAGGATTAGTTTTACCACTGCATACTTTGATAACATACATTAGTCTTTTGTAAAATATTGGTTTGCTGAGTTATGCATATGTTTCAAATGTTGGTACCTTTCAATATAAAATATATTAAAATTAATATTTGTGTTATCATTACCAATCTCTTCAGAAAGTGTTTAAGTATTGGGGAGCTATAAAGTTCATGTTAATAGATATACAAGTTTTCAAAAATTCTAATTTTTGCTTGAAAGTTCAAATTTTGTGATTGGCAACAAACACTGTTGGTTTCCTTGAAGTGATATGTTATTTGGTTTATTCTTAAGCAATTGTCTGCCAAACACCAAGTTTGAATTTCTCTATTTCCCTGTCAGCCATTCTTTCAAGTTAAAATAATGTTTCAAGAAAAATTGACTAATTCAGCTCCCAACTCAAATAATTACATATGTGCTTGATGGCTTCCTGGAAATAATCATCATACTCTGGTGTTCAAGAGAATAGCTTTACGTGGGCTTCCCACTTCATCAAACGGGATATTAACAATATCTTCTCAAGGGCATTTTTAAACAAAACTTTTGGTTTTTTTTTTTTTTGATTGTTTGCTTCCCTTTGAGCATATGAGGGGAATACAATGATTACTGGTATCATTTGATATCACTGACATGATTCAGACCAAAATATCAGCATTACTTTCATACAGAGTGAATGTCAATACAATGAAAAGGTTTAAGAAGGTCTTATAATTAGAAAAACAGCTTTGCTTTTTTTGGACCCTTCAGAAACCTCTAAACTCCATTTACCCCTCTAATACCTTTTATTCTATTATTGTCATGTGTCTAAATGTATATTTCTTTGCAAAACCTGTAGAAGGTTATTAGTGCTTTGCACTAAAAAATTTATGGGGATTTATCCACATATTTAACATTTTTGTTCTTTCTTTTTCTTTTTTTGGTTTTAAGAATTCCCTTAGAAGTTCTGAGTGAGCACCAAAGAATGTATTCTCTATTTTCATATGTTTGAACACATCTTTATTTTACCTTTATTTTTATAGAGTATTTTCATTGGAGGTAGAATTTTAGGTTGTCATTTTTTATTAATATTATTAATTTTGTTAGTATTTTCATAGTTTTAAAAAAATCATTCCATTGTCTTCTGGTTTCTATTGTTTCTCAATCCCACCTGGATGTTGGCCCCTACTGTCCAGTTACTTCAAAGAGCTGTTTTGTTTGTCTGTTTGCTTGCTCTGCATTTTCTCCTGTTTTTCTAGTTTTTCTTGCAGGGTTTGTTAGTTAGTTTGTTTTTCCCTCATACAAGCTACTCCATCATAGCTCGGAATAGAATTCCTTTCTAATTCATTTTTATTTAAAAACATAAATAAATAATGGAAGAAATGTTATTATCTAATTCTAATTGCTTTTAGTTATTTTAAGTATTCAGGTAACTCAATATCTGTTTGACCTGGATTACTAGAAGATTTGAGGGGAAAAAATCAGCTACATTTAATCTTTTCACACATTACTTCCTGTGGTTCTGAAACAGAAAGCTGAAATTTGTCTTTCTGTCAGACTTTGAAATGAATCATTTTGATAAACCCTCTTAGTTGTGAATATGTAAGCCAAGTACCTTATTCAGTATTGTTGGCAGCAGGTCCAAATATTTGTTCAGTAAGAAAAATGCCAATTCTTTATAAGAGGTTGATAACTATTTTCATTTTAGTGTGAAAGGTTATACTGGTTGAATAGTGTAAAATGGGCATCTCAGCAGAGGGATAATTTGTATATTAAGATGGAATCTTCAGCATCCTGTAGTGGAAGTCTGAGGAAGAAGACAGAGGGAAGTGAGGAGCTGAATGTGGAGGTGCCCAAGGAGGAAAGAGAATAGCAAGACAGGGGGAAAAAGAAGAAATAGCCAACAAGGACCTTCCCAGTGTAACGGGAAAACCAATGAACTGCAGGCAGTCAAAGTCTGCTAGACAATTTTCAATATTCTGGTTATTCATTTTAATTCCCTAATGATATTATCTGGAGGAACTATAATAGTATTGATCTTCCAAAGTATCATTCAGTGCAGACATTTCAAGTGGCACAGAAAAGCAGAGATGAGGGTACAGGATGTGCAGTTTATAGCCAGAGATGAAAAGAAACATCGGGATACATCTGCATTCCCTAGAGTTTCTAGGAATTACTTCAGGAAGTTATTGGACTCACTGTGCTATTTCAAGAGGGAACTTGAGTTATTGTACTTTTGATACAAGAAGAAAAGGTAACCTCAAAAGGATAGAAAATGTGAATGCACTCAAGTTCCAATGTCTATAAATAAGGACCAAATTAGAGAACTATATAGGAGGACATTTTATACTTGAAGAAATATGTTTGTAAAAATCCATATGTTTGTAAAAAACACTAAAATATTCAATAATATACTGAACAGTGAATTTGCCTAAATTAAATTGGATATTCATTTTTTTCTATTTTTGATATCACCACCTATAATAGAAAAACAAAGGATATTTGATGACATGTTATACCTTTGAGAAAAGTAGTTCATATTGATAAGCAGTTCCAGCCTTTAACCCAAAGAGCTGCCTAGAATGAACAGGCCTCTGGTTACAACTTCTAATATATAAGTTAAGTAGATTTTTAGTTATGCTTTTTTCCAAGGAACCACAAAATGGCAAATCTCTAAAATTGGAAAACTTCAAAGCATCGTTGGAAATTGATTTATAGTGCAAAACTCTACCTACTATTAGAAGAGAAGGTAAGTTTTCTTCTCTTTCATTTGTTCCTCCTAAAACTGTCTGCAAACGTTAAAGGAATTTTTGCACTTTTAGAGAAATAGAGTGAAGCAAAATAATAATAGCATTTTTTTCATTTGCTCAAAATCCTCTCCCACTTTTATACTATTATATGCATATTATACTAGACTCCTGGGGGAAACATTCAAAATAAAGTCAGCAATCAATTAGTCGTTTCAATCCTATATATACCATTTTGTAATAATTTGCCTATACTTTTTTCATAAATGAACTAAAAACCAGTTTATTGCTTGGTGTAAAGCTATCATTATTGTATTCACTTAAATATTCTAATTTTAAAATAGAGAATTCTACCTTTCTCTCTCTCTCAACATATATGTGACATGCATATGTATGTCAGATATATATTAATTTAAATTTACATATTTATATGTACATATATTCCATATTAATACAAATAAATATAGACATAATAAATATATAAAACTTCTATAGGTCCAACATTTCTATAGTTTTATTTTTAGTTCACAGCACACATTCAATTCAATATACTTATTAATCAACGATTAGAAATATGTTACTATGTTGAAGCAGCCATGGCCTTTGTTCCATGTCACTTGTGTTGACTTAGGCTGACACATAGCTACAAAGCATGACGGATCAAAATAAAGTTCCAATCATTTACTTTTCTATGTTCAATTTCAACTCTGTTAGCCTTCACCCTGAATTCCTAGTATTTTAATATTGCCAGATGTTTGTGTGTGTGTATACACGCATGTGTATGTGATTGTAAGTAATACAGAAGTGTCATTAATTTTTGCTGTATTTAAAGAATTTTTCATCATTTTCGTTTTAAAGTTTGCTTATGTATTATTAAATTCCTTCGTCATTATAACATTTTTTAAAGAAAACTTGACTTTCAAAATATTTACATTTCACTGAAATTTGGGACTCTTTGCCTTGATATATAAGAAAAGAATCATCAGTAGATAGATGTTAAGTCTATATATAGAATTACAGACGCTGGGAAAAAGTCTGCATGATCCACTGATCAATCCTTTCATATTAAACCAGATAAACATGAGTTCCTCAATGAAAGCTGTTTATATAATCAACTTCTTACAGTTTTCTCAGATAAAGATTTGGTTTATAATTTAAGTTTATATCTCTAAGAGCCAGCTTTTCTAATTCAAGAAGGTAAGCATAAAATAATTGGTTTAGATTAAAATTTGAGTTTCCAACAGAAGTTCAATCTCATCATATGATGTTCAGTTTTGAATATTAGCCAACTTGATGGACTCGAGGCAGTCTTTCACTTTACTATACAATAGTTTCTGTTCTTTAGATAATAGCACCAAGACTTTAGCCAGATTTACATTTTAATGGTACAATCAATGCCACATTAACACTTGCCTTGGAAGTCTATCCAGTGACACCAATTAATGATCTCCACCCCCACCCCTTGGTTTTACACCTTGGCTGTATCTTGTCTGATCTTGTCCTAGCATTTTTACTTGACCATATTAAAATATGGTAATAAGACTTCTTAAATATTTGTACTTTTTCAGTTAGATGTCATTTGGCAAAAATCTCTGTTTTTTTTTTCTTTTAATCATTTTATTCATCACTTTTTGATTGTTTAGTGGCAGCTTAATGGAAAGGAAGTGTATTTGTAAAATATCTACTGAAAAAAAAAGAACCCAAGCAATTTTTCAGTAGAAAAAAAAAGTAGTCTATCTAATTATATAACTATTATTTGGAAAGAATATTAGATCAGTGGAATTACTACTTTTACAAAATATATCAGTTAAAGAATTATATCCTTAACAGATTTATAGTAATAATAATGCGGCCATTGTTCGGATTTGATTAGTGTCGTGCTTAATTGCTTTTTGTTGATTGATGGCTTTAGGATAATATATTTGTTCCAAGTTTCCTACATGAAACATTCCTTTGATCCTGAAAGTTATCCTAATAGGATCTCCTGGCCTCTGGCATTCAGTTGCTAAAAGCAGCATGTTCATTTAGCTGTGGATGCTGCAGCACTTTAAAGCAGCATTCTGCCAATTCCTAGTCACATGTGATAATAAGGCAAGATTCTTTTCGTATAGGTACTTTGCCTTTATAAAGTCAGTGAAAGATTATCAAATGCGTTATTTTTGTTGCCTTATTACACAGAATTCACTACAAATTCCCTAGCTTTTTAGTTAGACTGGCCTTTCTCGTCCATAAAAGTCAGCTGTAAAAACTATATTTGCGAGATTTTTCATAAACCAGTTGAGTGTAGAAAGAAAAATGGGTGATTGACAAATAGTATGTGTGTGTTTCTGTCTGTCTACACACACACACACACATATATATATATATATATCTTCCTCACGTTGCAAAGTGTGAATATAAAAACAATTAAAATTATCATCTGCTCTTACCATTATTCAGAAAATTAAGGGCATATTAACAGAAAATGTGAAATAGACATAATTTCAGAATAAAGAAAGAAACTTTCTGAAATACTGACAATTGGCAAACTCACTCAACAATATATTTTAGAGTTTCTGTATTTTAAAATTAAAAGTCCAATGATTCAATATTGGCCTGGGTATAAATTTGACAGTATATGAATCTGTATTTGCTAAGACAACAAGATATCACATAAAAGCTTGACTTTTTACAGATAAATCTTTCACCATTTTATATTAAAAAACATGGTCATCATTAAAAAAGAAAAAATTAGTCACATTTAAATATTTGCAAAATGTGAAAAGCATTGTAAAAAAGCACTGTATTAAATAGCAAAGTGATAATGAGGATTTAATTTTGCACATTTAGCAAAAATTCCTCTGGGATTTTTCTAGTGAGTATAATGAAGCTCTTAATTTAAAATAAGTTGTTTTTATCACCTAAAGAAGATTTCCATTCTTATTTATACATTTTTATTAGGAATTGTTGTTGAATTTTACCAAATGTCAGTTATATTTGTATATTCAAATGTTTTTATGATTTTAATCAACCTGTTATCAAGCTATTAATAAATCTTCTTGTGTCAAACAATCTTTATATCCCTAAGTTAAACTTGAATTGAGTATTATGAGATATTTTTCTAACATGGGAATCAATTTTCACTATTTTATTTAAGTTTTAAGCATTTAATATAGAGATTATCTATAATTATCTCTTGGATTTTTTCTTAAATTTAAAGATTAATATTATACTAATTTCATACAATCCATAGGAGAAACCCCCATCTTTTTATTCACTCTTAAAGATGAAAACACACTCTTCTTTCTCTTTTTCCATTATCTCAATTTTATTTTCTAAATTTATTTTATTTTATTTTATTTTTATTTTTTGGTCACGCCACACGGCATGTGGGATCTTATTTCCCCGACCAGGGATCAAACCCGTGCCCCCTGCATTGGAAGCGTGGAGTCTTAACCACTGGACTGCCAGGGAAGTCCCCATTACCTCAATTTTAATCCCAGTGAAACAGAGAATAAAAAAGAGAAATGTGTGATAATACAAAGTGAAGTTAAATCTGACTATGATGAAGAAATTCAGGCCAACTTAATAAATTAAAATTTCCCTTGTTGCACATGTATCAGCAACTAATAGTCAGTACATATAGCCTTCATGATTGCTTTATAGTGTCGGTTTCTATGAAATAGCTAGCAACATCAATACATGACATGAGAAACTAACCTGAGAAATGGTCCTAAATGACTTTCTTATTGGCACTCACTGTCTCCTGGGAGTATACCAATTCTTCCAAATATCCCTGTATATTTATTAGAAGCAAAATGACATTTATGTTCAAATTCTGCATAGGCGTTTGCTTTTCTCATTTTAAAGATCATAAATAGACCTAATAGACTTACTATTCATTACAGACTTAATATACATTATAGACTTAATGTTCATTATCTCTGCTAATTGCACCAGTATACTGCATTTGCTTTAATACTATTTTGGGGGCTAAACCTGCTCAAACTTAAGGCAGTGGTTCTTAGTCTTTTTTTAAATCACAGACACCACGGAGTACCTGATGCAAGTTCTTGACCTTCAATAAGAAAAATAAATACAAACCTACAATTATACAGTAAATGTCAAAGTTTTATCAATTTATTATAACTCACTGAAGGTCCCCCAGTTAAGCACATATGACTTAAGAAACAGTAACTACTTAAACAACATTCATGTATTTTGGTTTTTAACAGGATTAAATGAGAGGAGAGAGAAAAACTTCATCTCAAATAAACTTTTTATGTCATAGATAATTAATAGTGTAGCCTTTATATCAAATATATGAAAAAATTTGTCAAAGAAAGTTGGCATATTTCCGTAATTAATACCTTCCTCATCTTAGAAGTACAATCGAAATTTTCTTGGAATTGTAGTGATAAAAAGAACTATTTCTTCTTTCTAATGTGTGACTTTATATACCTCACCCAATTTCCAAAGTATGCATCTATTTATATATGAATGTATTCATGAATATATGTATTTATTTATCATACTCCATCAACCTAACAACTAATTTGAAGTCACATTAAACCTGGCTGTGTGAAGAAGTGTCGCCTATATTTAGTTTGGTCTTTTTTTTTAATCAAGGAAAATGTTGAGGCTCTACAAATCTGATGGATTTTATCTTAACTGATTTCTAAATATAGATATAACAGTTTTTGTTATATATATAATTTATGTCCATATCTTCCATAAAATAACAAATTACATCCCACTTTCAAATGCAGTTAGCTCTGTATACAAATCTCATTTTCAACACTAAGTTTTAAACTTCTGGAAAAGAAAACATGTATATTTTTATTTGTTTTCTGTGTGATGAGAAATATATTTCTGCTAAACTATCACCTCACACCTCTCTTACACACACACATATATACATGCACACACACACAAACAGTTTCTGTAAATTCTGACATTTCTATGGTACTTTCTGTTGACAATTTTTGCTAAGTGTATGTTGATTAAGGTGTGGAATGCAGCAGAGTATTCTCAAGTTTGGAGAAGGTAACATTTTAGACCCTTAAGACTGAAGGTACCAGAAAAGTATGCATATACATGTCAAATCTATAGAAATAGGACTTCAGTGTTCATCAAACCATGGGATTGGGAAACAGGGTGTTTGAAACAATCTTATTCTGCTCTCTTGCAGGGCAGGCCCCATCTGACTTGTAGGTTATGAAGGAGGTATGCTTCATCTTGACATATTTTTAGATGCAGGAAATCAGTTGTTGGGCATGGACATTTGTGGTTTCTGTGCTACCTCCTGGTGTCTCTTACAGTATAAGCCTTTTGCATATGTAGAATTTCAATAAGTAAAACCACTTAAAGCATAGGTTTAATGTTAGAAATAAAAATAATAAAAGGTAGTCATCAAGCAGTATCTAGATAAGTCAATTTTTTTCAATATGTTTACCAAGATTATTTGTACATTTTAAAGAAAAGTGGTTTTTCCATGATTAACTGGTATATAAACTCAATTTTTCATTGTATTTTGAGTGCATTGGCAAATCATTTAAATAAATCCATATTATTTGTTTCAGTTTTTCCTTTTTTTAAATTGAGATAAGATTGGTATCGAAACTTATATAACGTTTCAGATGTACATTAAAATTCAACATCTGTATACACTATGGAGTGATTCCCACAAAAGGTCTATTTACCCTCTAGCACCATACAATTGACCCCCTTCTTCCATCAGTTTCTTATAGTTTTATGTTTCTTTTCTCTGTGTATTCTTAGGGGCCAAGATCTTTTGATGCACATAGACAATTGGTTATTTGCTTCTTTAACATGACAGCCAATAGACTAACTGCAGACTCAATGTTTTATCCGTGTTATAGCTCTGCCCAAATTATTGCATGCTTCAGAACAAAGGCCACACTTTGGAAAATGGCCCTATGTAAATGAACCTGTGAAAATCTGACATCTTTCTGTGTATGTACAAATAACATATTAATTGTCACATTTTTTTTCTAATTTCATGTAGAGAAAATTCAATATTATACTTAAATATAACATACATTTAAAACAGATTCCAATATGTTATGTACTTTTATATACTTCTAACGTATGTCATTCAATATACACAAAGTGAAAAAAGAATATTTCCTAAACTAATTTCCCACCTCAAGGATGTCAAAATCATAAAAGGGATAACATTAACTAAATTATACTTAATATGACTGAAAATAAAGGTGCAGGTAGCATCGTGAGCCATCTGGAACTTCCAATGGATAGCTATAGACCCTCCCTCACACAAACATACAGACAATCCTCTCTATGGGAAACAGAAAACATCCGTTTGGTCTTATGAAACGCTGCCAAGTGTGCATTAGAGCAGGTAGCATCAGGTTAAACTGTGTAACCAAAAACAAGCACTAATTGCATTTAGCATATACACACTATTTAATGACCATGATGTTCCATGTCAGAGAAACTACACTGAAATATTCAGAAAGTTTTCACCAGTGATTACAACTTTCTTTAATCAGATTCCCCAGCTTTTATATTTTCACTCTCCTTACTTTTTCTTTGCTTTTAAAAATTTAGCCTCAAACTATTTTTGGATCATATTAGAATAAGCTTTATGCTAATATATTGTTTCCCAACTTTTCTCAATTTACTTGGGCAATGAGTAAAAGAAGATAAATTTGGAAATCTATGGGTGTATTTCTTCAAGTATAATTACTATAAATGTTATCATGTAACTCATAAATAATTACTCTCAAGGAATACCACGCAATTTTAAATGTTACAAATAAAATTAATACCAATATATTTATCAGACTGCCCAAATGTGTTGGTACAAACTTACTTTTAAAAAGTATCTTCCGGGGCTTCCCTGGTGGCGCGGTGGTTGCGCGTCCGCCTGCCGATGCAGGGGAGCCGGGTTCGCGCCCCGGTCTGGGAGGGTCCCACGTGCCGCGGAGCGGCTGGGCCCGTGAGCCGTGGCCTTTGGGCCTGCGCGTCCGG
>NC_041215.1:53142847-53167850 GCF_002837175.3 Physeter macrocephalus
GCCGCATAGCACAGGGAGATTAGCTCAGTGCTTTGTGACCACCTAGAGGGGTAGGATAGGGAGGGTGGGAGGGACGGAGACGCAAGAGGGAAGAGATATGGGAACATGTGTATATGTGTAACTGATTCACTTTGTTATAAAGCAGAAACTAACACACCATTGTAAAGCAATTATACTCCAATAAAGATGTTAAAAAATAAAAAATAAAAAAATAAAAAGTATCTTCATTTACAAGACTACACCATTTTAACAAATAAAACAGACTCATTGTTTCATGTAAAGATTAAAGAGTTTTCTTAATAACTTTTGAGAGATCTGTATAAATATGAGTTTCTATGTCTGTGGTTGAATCACAATAATAAGTTTAGAATATGTGTAATTCTCTTTCCTTTTACTTCAGTAAATATCCAACTGTACTATTGTGCTTAACTGTTATCATCTTGAAGAGCCATAAAAATTATATCAATAGTTATTATGTAATTGATCATGTACTGCATTTTTATTTTGGTATAATTCAACATTTTAGAAACTCAGAATTTTTTTCAGAAGTAATCTGACATATCTTCTTTTATATATCCAAACAAATATATCTTCTATCCATGATTATTTTTATAATTTTCCATATATATTTCTTTTTTTTGCGGTACGTGGGCCTCTCACTGTTGCGGCCTCTCCCGTTGCGGAGCACAGGCTCCGGACGCGCAGGCTCAGTGGCCATGGCTCACGGGCCCAGCCGCTCCGTGGCATGTGGGATCTTCCCGGACCGGGGCACGAACCCGCGTCCCCTATATCAGCAGGCGGACTCTCAACCACTGCACCACCAGGGAAGCCCCAGATATATTTCTTAAACAAAGAAATTATCTTCCATAGTCCTCAGTATGTTTAGAGGCGCTTCTGGAATTACAGCATAATGAGCTTCACTGACTTCTCCCCAGTGGAACAACTATAACTTATGAAAACTATTTAAAAATACAAAAAAGCATTTCAAGTCTCTGGAAATTGTCCTAATGTCATACAGGAGATGGAGAGAAAGATCTGTAAGAATGAAAGTCTGTGGGATTTAAGCCACCAAGCCTCTCTCTCCCTTTCTTTCCTCCTTTTTCCTATTCAGTGAGATGAAAGCTCTACCCTTGTTGGATGCAGCCAAGGATCCAGGACTCCCTCACCTTCCAGTCACAGTCTAGGGCTATGGTATCTCCCTGGCAGGGGCAGGCTGCAAGTATTTCTCATGCTCCAACCCTGTTCCATGTTGCAGGAGCTCTATTCTAGACACAAGCAGCTGAGACGTTTGGAGTTCCCTCTCTCCACCCAACTTCCACTTGTAGGGTGTTAAGTCTACCCTGGTGCAAAAAGCTGAAAACTCCAATTACCATCATCCTAGCTCACAGACGTTCCATTTCAGAAGAGGCAAACTGCTCCATGGCTGGATAGTAATGCAGGGGAGTTACTCTAAGAAAACTGGGCCAAACTTTTGGTGAGATTGAATAAGAAAAAAGAGAGAAGACCCAATTACTAAAATCAGGAATCTAAGAGGAGACGTTACTACCAATGTTATAGAAAACAGAAGGATTTTAAGATTACTATACACAACTATATACTAATCAATTAGCTACCTTAGATGAAATGGACAAATTTTTACAAAGACATAAACTATGAAAACGGACAAGAAGAAAACAAATCTGAATAGACCTGAAACAATTAAACAAATTGAATTAGAAACATCAAAACTTTATACAAAGAAGACCCCAGGCCTAGATGACATAATTGGTAAAAATTTACCAAATAGGTAATGAATTAATGCCAATTCTTCACAAATTCTTTCAAAAAATAGAAGAGTAAGGAATACTTCTCAATTCTTCCTTTAAGGTCAATATTATCCGGAAATATTATTCTTCGCTAAAACCAGGCAAAGCCATCACAGAAAAGAAAAATACACACTAATATCCCTTATGAATATACATGCAAAAATTTTCAACAAAATAATAGCAAGTGATTCCAGAAAAATGTGAAAAGAATTACATACCATGACTAAGTGGGATTTAATATAGGAATACAGGATTGGTTTAACATCAGAAAATAAATTAGTATAATACACTATTTCAATAGAATAAAGCCCAAGATTCACATCATCTCAATAGATGCAGAAAAAGCATTGACAAAATCCAACACATCCTCATGATAAAAATATTCAACAAACTAGGAATAAAAGGAAACTTCCACAACTTGATAAAATTCACCTACAAAAAAATCCATAGCTAACATCATAATTAATGTTGGAAGATGGAATGCTTTCCAATAAGATCAGGAAAAGACAAGGATTAGGCAATTAGGCAATTAAAAAATCACATCTAGATTGGAAAGGCAGAAGTAAAATAATCTCTGTTTGCAGATGGATATGATCTTGTGCGTAGAACATCCCAAGAAATCTTGTAAAAATCTATTAGAACTAATAATGCCATTTACTAATGTTGCGAGATGCACAACCAACATACAAAAGTTAATTGCATTTCTATACACCAGCAATGTACAGTCTGAAATAAGGGACTTTCATCTCCCCTCAAAAATAATAATCTTGAAAAAGAAGAACAAAGTTTGAGAACCCAAACCTACCAACTTCTAAATTTACTTACCAGATACAATAAGCAAGATGGTGAGGTACTGTCATAAGAATAAGCATATAGATCAATGAAATAGAATTTAGGGTCCAGAAATAAACTCTTATATTTACAGTCAATTGATCTTCCATAGGGCTGCCGAGAAATTCAATAGAAGAAAGAATAGTATTATCAACAAATGGTGTTGAATACCCATATGCAAAGTAAGGACGTTGGACTCCTACATCACCCACCTACAAATATTAAGTCAAAATGCAACATGGATCTAAATGTAAGAGCTAAAACTATAAAACTCTTAAAAATAAAACATCTGAGTTAATCTTAATAACCCATTGTAAGCAAAACCTTATTAGATACAACACCAAAACCATTAGCAATAAAAGAAAAAAATAAATTAGATTTCATCAAATTAAAAACACTTATGCTATAAATAATACCATCCTGCAAACAAAGACAATCCAGAGAATGAGACAGAACATTTGGAAATTAAGATCTGATATGGCTCTGTATCCATAATACGAATAACTCTTACAACTCAAAATTCAAGAGAGAAAGAAAGAAGAGGAAAGAAAGAAAGAAAGAAGAAAAGAAAGAAGGAAAGTAAAGAAAGAAAGAAAGAAAAGAAAGAAAGAAAGAAAAGAAAGAAAGGAAGAAAAAAAAAGAAAGAAAGGGAGGAAGAGAGAATGGGAGGGAGGGAGGGAAGAAGCAAGTGAGAAAGAAAGGAAGGAAGGAAGAAGCAATTAAATAATGAAGAGAGACTTTGAATAGATATTTCCACAAAGAAAATATACAAATGGCCAATAAGTAAATGGAAAGCTGCTTGCCCACTAGGATGGCTGTAATCAAAAAGATAGAAACAAACAAGTATTGACAAGAATATAGAGAACTTGGAATTTCATGCATTGATGGTGGGAGTGTAACATGGGTCAGCCACTTTGCAAAACAGTCTGGCAGTTCTTCAAAATATTAAATAGAAAATTACCATATGATTTAGCAATCCTACTCCTAGGTATACACCCAAGATAAATGATTACCTATGTTTACACAAAAACTTGTATGCAGATGTTCATGGCAGCATTATTCATAATTGTAAACAGTGAAAACAACCCAAATGCCCATCTCCTGATGAATAGATAAATAAAATGTAGTATGTATATCTATATAGCTGAATGCTATTTAGCAATAAAAAGTGATATAGCATTGATAGAAGCTACAACATGGGTGAACCTTGAAAATGTATATTATGCTAAGTGAAAGAAGCCAGTTACAAAAGAAAATATTTTGTATGATTCTGCATATACGAAATGTACAGAATAGATCAATCCATAGACAGAAAATAAATTAGTAGTTTTCTAATAGCTGGCTGGAGAGGGGGGATAAAAGTGACTGCTAGCAAGTACAAGGTTTTATTTGAGTTCGTGGGGGCAGTGTAAAGATGTTCTCACATTGTTTGTAGTGATGCCTGCACTCTGAGAAAATATTGTAAAATATTGAATTGTACACTTTAAATGAATTAGTTGTATGGTATGTGATAATATCTCAATAAAGCATAAAACAGTTAAGATTTGTATTCAATTTATGTCTTATATGCACTTTACTACATAACTACATGTCTTTTGCTATTAATCTTTTCATCATTTAGCTGGAAAAATTGGAATCTCAGGATTTCCAATTCTCTCTGAAACCCATCCTATTTTCTGTATTCATTGCTATGTTCATATGTAATTTCAATGAATATTCTTTAAACTATCTTGCTTTCTTCCAAGTTATTGCAGAAATAACAGTTTTTTCTCCTACCACGTATCATCATCATGAATATTCACTGTGTTGACATAATCAACCAGGCAACTGTCCTCACTTTGTGGAATGTTATTTGTGTACAATTATTTCACAAAAAGGCACAATGGAGTCTCTATCTGTGCATTTCTTTACTTGTTATTCATTATTATCCAAGATGAGGCCAAATTTTGTCATGGTTTTCAGTGGTTTCATTGCTTCACAGAAGCAATGAGTGCCCGCTATGGTCCTGGTGATCTAAACAGTACTTTGTATTTAATACTATGTGTAAATATTTTAGGCCCTTCCTTACAGATAAAAATACCATGGCATTGATTTTGTGTACTAAGGTTGCTGTAACAAATCACCACAAACTTGGTTTAAAATTTATTCTCTCACAGTTTTGGAGACCAGAGGACTAAAATCAAGGTATTGTCAAGACCATGCTCTCTTTGAAACTGGTAGAGAATAATCCTTGTTTGCCCCTCCCAGCTTCTTGTGGCCCTTGGCATCCATGCCTTGTGGCAGCATAACTCCAATCCCTGCTGCCATTTTCACATGGCCTTCTATCCTGTCTGCTGTGTCCTCTCCTCTTCTTTTAAAGACATCAGTCATTGGATTTAGGACCATGCTAAATCCAGAATGATTTAATCACTAGGCCCTTAACTATCTAAAACTGTGAAGGCTCTATGTCCAAATGCATTCACATTCTGAAATTCCTGGTGAACAGATATTGTGGGGTGGAATTATTCAATGTACTACATGCATGAAAACTTAAGTAGTGGAAATTGCATAAGTCAGAATCACTGGTTTGAATCTTTTCTACCATTAACTGGCTGTGAGATTGGGGGCAAAATGCTTAAACCTGTGAACCTCAGGATTCTCATTGGAGGTTAAGTCAGTGATAATGATTCATATTTCATAAAGTAATATGGGGATTAGAAATTATGCATATAAAGTATCTACATACCCTGACTTGGAAATACAGAATATTTGATAAATGGTAATTTAAAAAAAAATAACCTGCCCAAAGTAAAATTTGAAATATAAGAGGTGGATCAAGTCTTTAAATTCAAGTGTCTCTGATTTTAAAAACCCTTTTCCACAGATTTTATTCTCCTGATACACGTGGAACTGCATTAAAATGTTAAATCTACTAAGGCACTGTTCAGACACAATCCTTTTAAGTAAAGTTTGTTTATATGTTTATATTAATATTAGTTATGGTTTGTGGTTATTCCATTTAGGATAAGCTGCTAATGGCCTCTGACTACACTTTTGCATAAACAGGGCAAAGAGCCTATCATATGTAACCCAAATGGAGGGCTTCCAGAACCACAAACCATGAACTATTCTAAGGAATCTCCTACAAGGAAAGTATACAGTAAAATGGTGATTAAAAATAATAATTAAAGCAAAAACACAGGTTTTAAAAATAAGAATTTGTATTATCTTATAATATCTTAAGTTAGGAAGTTTTAAAAATATGTTTGTTCAGTTATAATTAAGGCAATTATTAGTTATTCATTAGTGATATTTGAGACAATTAAATTCAACTGCCAATTGTTTTGGGACATTTGTAATGATTTCATTGATATTCTTCTGAATATGTATAGTTTATTATTTTGTTAATCAAACCACTTTACAACTTATTTTTCTTCTTTATTCTTCATATTCTCATTAAAAAAACACATTTCTTGAATTTCAAGATTCAGTAAAAACAGATTTTATTTAATAATGTGCCTTTTCACACATTGAAATATCTTATGGCTGTTAAAATGAACTAAATCAACATGTATCAACAAGGATAAGATTCAGAAACTTGAGTGACACAAGTTGTGAAAGGAATTACATATATTTAATAAGAAAATGGCAATGCTACATATTCCTTATGTTTATAAAACTTGTGTATTAAAAATAAAAAACATGAATGATATTGGGCCCACCAATACCACAGTAATAATGACCTCTGAGGAGGTCAGGTGGAGAAAGGACTGAGGGTGTATAAAACTTCAGCTGTTAACATTTTATTTGACAGGGAGAAAGCAAGAGAGGGAAAGAAAAAGGTTTGAAGCAAATATAGCAAAATATTAACTTCTTTCTGCTATAGTGTTTTCTGTATATTTTATACACATGATCATTTTTTAAGTGTGACATTGATTTAGCCATCAAATCAAGGCAAATCTGCTGTCACAGTTCCTATCTATTGAAAACAAAACAAGCAAAAGCAAAACAAAACAAGCAAAAGCAAAACAAACAAACAAAATGTGTAACAGTACCAACTCAAACAAAAAATTATTTCTTCTTGTGTTAAAAAGATCATCAATACATTGATCCAAATCCTTCTGTGTATTTTTAGAATAAGAGAAAAGTGCCACAATGTTCACAATCCTTTTGTTCGGTCTTCCTCCTCTTTCCCCATGTATGCATTCTTACTCTTACATTGAGCAAAAGCTGACCTAGGACAAACCAAGGCACCAATAACACTGATATCAGACAGGGCCCTGATTCAGGCCACAAGGAGCTCAGCATTCAGAACTTGGTGTGGTTAGTGGACTGAGCTTCTTCATCCATCCCTTCTAGAGTGTGTGCATGGGTCTTCCCACAAACAATGCTTCAGAACTTCATCTGTGGATATGATGCTACCATAGAACAAAGGATTTGAGATTTTGTTAAAAAAAAAAAGTGAAGGAGGGCTGAGCTGAGCAAAATGGGAAAGTGAAGAGGTTTTGCCAGTTTGGGACTTTGGCAGTACTATGGACTCAATGTATGTGTTCCTGCCAAATTCATATGTTGAAACCCTACCCACAAATGTCATGGTATTAGGAGGCGGGGTCTTTGGAGGTAATTAGGATTAGATGAGGTCATGAGGTGGAGCTCTCATGAATGGGATTAGTGTCAGTCTAGGAGCCAGAAAGAGAGTTAGCTTCCTCTCTCTGCTCCCTGCCATGTGAGGACATACAATGCAACCTGGGAGAGGGCTGTCACCAGAACCCAACCATTCTGCCACACTAATCTTGCACCTCCACCCTCTGGAACTGTGAGAAATAAATTTCTGTAGTTTGTAAGTCACCACATCAATGGTATCTTTGTTACAGCAGCCCTAGCTAAGACAGGAAGTATAGGAAATATAACTCTAACTATAATCTCTTAATAATAATCTCAAATAATTTCAACCAAATGTCTTTCTGCATAGAACTAAATTAAAGAATGAAGTTTATATTGCTCTAAATCCATTTAAATTGACTTGGAGAATCATGCTCAGAACAAAAACTGTTAAAGGGAGGTAGATTATAGAATTTCTATTCATTTAAAAATAAAAATAATAAATTACTGACTATGTCATAAGGTGTAACATCCACCTTCCTGTTACAATATTCAGGTGGCAAAACTAATAGAAGGCTGTGTCTTTTCACTTAGGCAATAATCCTGCAATTGGGAAAATAATTCTAACTGCTGAGAACGTACATCTGAATTATGATTTAATGGATGATACAGCTAAGACTATTTGCAACTTCTGAATCTCCACAGTTAGTTTTAACAAAGAAGAATTTGATCAAATTAAGACTATCAAATGTATTTTACACCATTTATTTAAAAATACTTGCCTGCATTTTTTTGGTATATTGATGCTATGCAGAAACAGGTGCCCAAATTGTTTCCTTAATTAGCTGCTCAGCTGTATATATATATATTTAGTTTACATAAATATATACAGTGTTATATTGGGATATATATAGTTTACTTAGTATAGTTTTTGGATGACTAATTTGCTTTTGTAATTTGCTATATGTTTCAGCAAGATAACTGTCTTGATTTTTAAAAAATCTTGGTTTGATTAGCATTTGCATTAAAGTTCTAATCTCACTGAGCAGTTTTATACTGTAAAAGATAGCATTACTGGGGCTTCCCTGGTGGCGCAGTGGTTGCGCGTCCGCCTGCCGATGCAGCGGAGACGGGTTCGCGCCCCGGTCCGGGAGGGTCCCACGTGCCGCGGAGCGGCTGGGCCCGTGAGCCATGGCTGCTGAGCCTGCGCGTCCGGAGCCTGTGCTCCGCAACGGGAGAGGCCACAACAGAGGGAGGCCCGCATACCACAAAAAAAAAAAAAAAAAAAAGATAGTATTACTTAATAACTAAAATAAACCTAATGACATTTTGAGACTAGTCACAATACCTGATTTAGAATGACCTTGGATTAACTAATTTGCACATTTTCTAGTTTTCTATGCCTGCTAAAAGTTAACCTTGTCTTAAGCAAGTGGGAAGAAAAGTGAGGAAAATATAGAGGTATAGGTTGGCCACTTGGGTCCTTGGGGAAGTCTACTGAGCTAATGAAAATGTTTGCTAAGCCAGCTCTAATTTTCTTTAGAATTGCTTTTAAAAATGCTTTCTTGAACTACTGTCTGTCAAACTTAACATTTTGGAAGACAATTTTAAGGCTATTTTCTGAGGATTTTAACCTCCTTCCCCCAACCATCCCTTCCTTTTAATTTAGCAAAAATATCATAGCTCATATAATACAAAATATACCTAATAAGCTTATGAGTTCTAGATCTCTGTTACTATAGTAATATTTTTCTTTGCTTTTTTTTCTCTGAAGAATCTTTAAGAGCACACATATACATAATTTGATAATTTTTCCAATGGATTTTTAACTTTTTACAATACAGTCTAAGATAAGTTTTCTGTTAACATGAATTTAAATTTTATATTTTATATCACTTTCTATTTAGGATTAATAAATATTAGATTTATAATTGTACCACCAAAGGACATTGAGACAAACATGGCAGAAAGGAACTCAATCCACCTCTGCACATTAACTGACTGACTCTGATATTACGCTCCACTTTCCCAGCGATTGGCTCTCTCAAAGTTTCTCAAACATACCAATTCTTTCCAGTTTCAGGCCTTTTGCATTTTCTCTTCCCTCTGCTTGGAATACTTTTCACAAGGCTCTACATTCACATTAACTCATCACTTCACATAGCAGCCTCCATCATCATTTATATCTCACTTAAAATGCCACTTCTTTGGAGAAGACATCTATAACCTCCTGTCACTTGTAACTGTCTGAAATTATTTATTTCTTCATCTGCTTATTGTATACCTTTCCTCTCCTTCAAAGCCACCTCCTCCATCCAACTAGAGTAAACTTAAGGAAAGAAAGGATTCTGACCCTTATTCACCACTCTATTTCTAATAACTAAACAGTGCTTGACACATATCAAGAGCACAATAAATATTATTGATTCATGGAATAATATTTTAAAAGGAATAGATTATATTAAATGTACTTAAATATTACCTTTTTTGCTTTATTACTCATAATAATTTTTTCTAGCTTGCTCCTATATTTCTCTTATATAAATGTAAATTTAAGCAGGTATTTAGAACCAAAAGAAGATGTTACAGAGATTCTACTCTGTTTACATTATAGCCACGGAAATAAAAGATCAGATAATACATTATATTTTCCTTAAAATTACACCAGCTAAAATCAAATGTGAGACTAGAACTTTGCTACCAGTCTTTTGTTGTTTTCATAAAACATGTGGAAATGTAGTTAAAATGCTAAATGAATCCTTCAACCTGTTTTGAAAAGAGAAAAGTTGAGTAACAAAAGTGGCACTGGTAAAAAAAAAAATAAAAAAATAAAATAAAGTGGCACTGGATTCCAAAGAACTTACTTTCATTCTCTGCTGCATCTCCTACTAGAAGTGTAATCCTGACATATTTAACTATTCTGAGATTCAGATGCTGTAAATTGAAATCAAAACATTGCTTTGAGGCTTAAGTAAGAACATATATTCAAAAAGCCTGGTAGAGACCCTGATAATTAATAGTCTCCCAATGTATGGTATTTTGCTATTATCCTGTTAACTAGTGAGGTAATCACTATGGCTCTTATGATTCTAGCTGATTGGCATCAGGAATTGCAAGGTTCTCCTTCCAAATCTCTTCCCTACTACAAAACTGAGCACGTTACCCATCGCTGCCTCAGGTTATGCCATTTACACAATCGCAGTTACCTCCATTGCTTCATTATAGCACCACAAAGTCCTTAAATTAAAAAGAAGTAGAAGGTATAAAGATTATTGTTCATTAATTACTTCAATTCTTGTTTATTTAGCACTTTGTTTTTGCCTCATTAAATTTCAATCAAAACTACAACTGAAGGGAAAAAAACGTAGTGGTTCCCACTCTATGGGAAACTGGAGGAGGCTACCTGAGGAAAGCCTCTCTTCTCTGGTTGCCTGAAAAAAGATTCTGAGAGTCAGGAGGAACAATTCTCCTCCTTCATCCGAGGGAACTTGGTGGTGCCTATAGTGTCAGCTCTTCTTCAATCTTCTCGACCTTTAAACCTCCATTAAATGCTGTTAAGTATCGAGTAAAACCCAAATCTTACAGAGAGAGTTATGAGAACATCATTACTTGATAAATTACTTCCTAATTATGCAATACTACTATTGTCTCTTTGTTGAACCAGTAAAATATATGGCTGAAATAGAGATGAATTAAAGTGCAGAACCAGTGAATCTAAAAGGTATGATAATAGTTCACTAATATACCACAAAAATCTCCCTAAACTTTTATTAAATGTAATGCAAAGTTCAAAAATAAATAAATAATAAAAGGTATGATATTCAGTATGAGCTTCTGAACCTCTGCATGAGGTAAGAGTTCTTAAACTGTATACAAATACTTAGAAGAAAAAGGAGGGTTTTATTTTTTCTGTTAAAGTCCAGAATATTCATAACCTTCTTCCTCTTAAATGCCCATATCACTTTTTGCTTATAAGATCATGTGTGATGTTCACAAGAGGCAAGAAACACAGTGGCAGGGAGACTGCCATTAGCTGGTAAAGCAGTTTCTCTGAATTCAAGGGTCATGAAATAAGAGTGGTTTTAAGTTGAGAAGGAAAAGGATCAACCAAGCACTGTAGGTAATGATTTAGCACAATTTACTTGGGACGTATTTAATAAACAATGGCGGTGATATAATTTTGCTTTTTGGGTACTTAATGTGTGGACTTTGAAGTCCTCCAGCTGCCCCCTAAGTCCAGCATCCAGCTGCTGGGCTGCAAGCAGGAAGCATTCAAAGACCACTGCTTCAATTAGCTCCCCACTACTTAGAACAGGTACTTATTGCCAGTAGTGATGTTAATCAACAAATGGGTCAATTAAAGAAGTAATTAAAGTGTAAAACAGCAGGATGGGGACTTGCTTTTAAAAGACATGGTAATACTTAAGGTTAAGTCAAGTCAGCTTACTTACAATGCATCAGGTCTGCCTAAAAGAAAATCTTCATGTGTCTCTTCTAGCTGGTGAATTCTGCTAAATCAGTTGACCTAATCAGTATGGCTGTTAACTGTGGCCAGAAAATCAGTGGAAAACGTAGTCAATCATTTATTTTGTTTTGTTTTAATTCTCTATAAGGGCCATTTTGTGTTAGGAACTAAATGGTATGCAAGGGAAAAAAATAACAGATTTAAAGTGTCCATTGTTTTAATAATGGTGCCAAGATTATGTGGATCAATTGTGCATTTAAGCAACTTTTCTTATAGCACTGTACAGAACAATAAATGCACATAAACTGTATTCTGACATAGGCATGCTCTTTCAATAATTTTTAAGTTTGATATTTATTATATCTCTGAGGCATTTTTTTAATTTGAGCAAAATTTTGAAATTATAATGGAAATCAATGGAACTATATTATTAAAGGCACAAGTGATCAATAAGATGCACATTTTTCAAGAATGTATATTTGTGATCACATTTATCAACATAATACACTATAACTTAGAGACTGGAGATGTTCTTATGCTAGTTCCAAAGATGATTTAGACCAAGTGAAATTAGTCCACATATTATATTAGGAGGAGCAATTTTATTTGATGTCTTCATTAATTCATATAAAGAAAGTGGTTATATATTATTATCCCTCTTTTCAGATTAAGAAATCTGGGGTATAGGGCAATCATGGACCTTGCTCAAGTTCACGGAATTTATAACTGGTGTAACAAGAGTTCATACACTGACTTCAAATTACTTGCATATATTATTAATCACTGGATTTGGGTGATAGCAAAAAACCAAAACTGTTATTGTGAAGAAATTTTAACTTTAAAAAATATTGTTAATACCTTGTAGTGAAGGATAATTTTAATAAGGCAGATAATTTACTCACCCCTTTCTGTCTAAGTAGAATAAAGAAACAGATGTGTTTGAAATTCCTTTACCAGCTGATGTTATTTTAGTAGGCCTGGTGGAATATGTCAAGATTTCAGTCTTTTCTGGAGATCAATACTGAATCTATATTACATTTGGCTACTATAGTGACCTTCCTCTTGGCATTGTCTCTCCCCTTAACTATGATAGTTATTTCTATCTGTAAATCACTTTAATACTCAAGTGATATTTTGTACGTAATCACAAGGCATATGGGAATAACTAGACAAGTCCCAGCATGGTCCAGAGCAGTGGTTATCAAATTTAGTGTGCATCAGGGTCATCTGGGATGCTGGTTAAAACAGATTGCTCAGATCACCTCCAGAGTTTCTGAGTTAGTAGGTCTGGAATGAGGTTTAAAAATTTACCTTTTTAACAAGTTCTTAGGTGATGCTGATGCTGTTGGTCTGGATACCACACTTTGAGAAACACTGGTGTGGAAAAAAGAGCAAATTCTTTGGAAATGGAGTGTCCCAGGGGTGAATCCCATATTTGCTACTTCACTATATGTATAATTTGGGGCAAGGTACTTTAGTTCTATAAGTCCCAGTTAATTTATTGCAAAAATATAAATCTACCTCACCATCTTCTTGGGAAATTGAAATTAGTCAACATATAATACATGGCATTTCATAGGTATTCATATATTCTCTTTTGAAGTGCTTTCTTTAGTGATTTATAAAAATATTTTTGTTCTATTAAGTATACTCACTGATTGTCCATTAGCCTGCATTTTCCTTTTTAAAAGTTTGTCATGTTATTTTTTGTCTTATTTTTTGTCTTATTTTATTAACCTTTTCTAACTGATGGTCAAAATCAATATTTCTCTTGTGTTTCCTTCTTTTTCTTTTTTTTTAAATTGGAGTATAGTTGCTTTACAATATTGTGTTAGTTATACTGTAAAGTGAATCAGCAAAGTGAATCAGCTATATGTATACCTATATCTCCTCTTTTTTGGATTTCCTTCTCATTTAGGTCACCACCGAGCACTGAGTAGAGTTCCCTGTGCTGTACAGTAGGTTCTCATTAGTTATCTATTTCATACATAGTATCAATAGTGTATATATGTCAATCCCAATCTCCCAATTCATCCAACCTTGTATTTTCTTTTTATGTGTTCACTAAAGAAGGACTTTGTCTCAATATCAGATACATATCTCATCATATTGTCTTCTAGTTAATTTCTGTTTTGATATTTAATCTTTAATCAATCTGATGGTGTGTAGGTAATGTGGTGTGAGAGCGTGTGTGTGTGTGTGTGTGTGTGTGTGTGTGTGTGTGTGTGTGTGTAGAGAGAGAGAGAAAGAGAGAGAGAGATAAAGAGAACTCAAACCCAAATAAATGCTTAACTCAATTGACTCAGTGTCCTATATTAAAGGTCTAACAGAAGAAAAGGTATGCCCATTTCTGGCAAAAATAGTACTTATTGCAGTCCTTATCATATTTCTACAGATGACATTCAGCATTCAATCAAGAAGTACAAGGCACACCTTTGAAAGAAGAAAGAAAGGAAAGAAGCAAGGAAGGAAGGAAGGAGGAGGGAGGGAAGGAAGGAGGGAGGGAGAGAGGAAGAGAGAAAGGGAAAAAAAAAAGAAAATACAATTCACTGTCAAGAGATGAAGCAACCCATTTTATGCGGCTTAGCAATGGCCCAAATATTGAATCTATCACACAGGGATTTAAAAATAACTATGAAAAATATATTTTTAAAATGTTGTGAAAATGTAGAGGAAAATAAGAGGCATTTAAACAGTGATATGAAACTACTGAAAGAGCTAAATATAAATGTTAGATATAAAGATCACCATAGCAAAGGTAAAGAAATCCATTAAAGGGCTCATCTACTGACAGGGCATGGCCAAATGTGAACCAATAACTTAGATCAAAAAGTTATCTGAAGTGAAACATGAAGATGATGAAGACTGTAAAAAAAACAAAAACAGTGCAACCGAGAACTGTGAGACATTATAGATCAGTCTAAAATGCATGTCATTGGAGTTACAGAGAGAGAGGGGGAAGTAGAAGAAATATTTGAAGAATCCATAGATGACAATTTTCCAAAATTAATGAAAGAAAATAAACCATGCATTCAAGAGCCTGAAACAACCCTAAGCAGAATGAATAACAACAACAACAACAACAGAACAGTAACATCATAGTCAAACTGCTAAAAAGCAGCCAGAGAGGGTTAGGGGGATGGGAAACATTACATCCAGAGAAGCAAAGATAAGAATAAGAGAAAACTTCTTATCAAATGATGTAAGCCAGAAAACAATGGAATGAGATCTTTAAAGTACTGAAAGAAAGAAAACCATCAAGTCAGGATTCTATACCCAGCAAAAAATATCATTCTAAAATGAAGCCAGGGACTTCCCTGGTGGTCCAGTGGTTAAGACTTTACCTTCCAATACTGGGGGTGTAGGTTTGACCCCTGGATGGGGAGTGAATATCCCACATGCCTTGGGGCCAAAAAAACCAAAACATAAGCAATATTATAACAAACTCAATAAAGACTTTAGAACTGGTCCACATCAAAAATAAATAAATTAATAAATTAAATAAAATGAAGCCAAATGAAAGACTTCTTTAAATAAACAAAAGCTGTGTGGAAATATTTCCAGCAGAATGTGCTACAAGACATGCTAAAGAATGTTTTAGGGCAGAAGCAGTAGGATTTCAGATTAAAATCTTGATCTGTGCTAAGAAATTAAGAAAATGAAAGTAAATAGAAAAGACATTATTTCCTTAGATTGAACTGCTTCAAAAGCATTTGTCTAATGCAAAAGTAGTAGTAATGTACTATGGGGTTTATACAGTGCTTAGAATTAAAATGTATGATAACAGTAACAAATATGGGAGAACAAAATGTTTCTAAATTTACTGTATGTGAAGTGGTATAACAGATTAATATGTATGTCTTTATATATTATGTATATATCTCACCTATAACATTACATGTCTATTCATGATGTTAAAACCTACTAGAATGTTCACTAAACTTATTTTGGTATCTTAATAAAACTGGAAGAAAAAAATAAAATCTACCAGATATTTACTTCCTTATTTTCTTTTGAAACATTACTTTTCTGAAAAGTGTGCGTTAAAATCTTATATATGACATCTTATTGCTTTGATTCAGCTTTCAATTGAAATTTTATTCAAATTTATTTTATTATTTTGTTATTAAATAAACAAATGTTTAAACATTATACATGCCATATTCATTCTTTTGCTGATTAAATCTCATATTTAAAAATTCAAGCTCATTTTCCATATTATTTTCTTCAGCATGTTAACATTTATGTCTTTTCTCAAATAAGCAAAACCTATGACTCATAATGACCTTTTTTTCCCCCTTTTTTCTACTTCTACACCCCCCCCATGGTTCCTTCTAAAGTTATGAATTCTGAGTTATTATGGTTGATTCTTTTTACATTTTTAAAACCAATTCTTACTTCAACAACAATAAACTTTCTGAATTGGCAGTCCACCATTCTTCATTATATCTACTGCTCCTCTTAGGAGTACATTTTTAAAATGCTTTCAAAGAGGATCTTTACACAGAAACTTTTATGTACATATGTCCCTCAAAATGTATTTAACACTTGCCTTTTAATGGTTATTTTTCTGGCTATAAAATTCTAGGTTCCAAGTTATTTTGCTTTGATATTTTTAAAATATTCAAATATCTTGGCTTTTATTACTACTGTTCAGGAATCTGCTTTCTTTCTAGGAAATTTCTTCTGCAGAAATAACTTCCAAATTTCACCATAAGGGCCTGGATTGTCTTTTTCTTTCTTTTTTTTTTCTTAGATATCTTGTTTTATATCCTATGCATCCTTTATAGCTGATATCTTAAATTTTTTTTCATTTTTATGCCATTTTATTATGATTTCTTCAATTATTTCCTATCCTATCATTCACTATTTTTTGTTTCATTCAGCTTTTCTAATTATAGTTTCTCTTTTAACTCTTTTATTTTTTGGCAAGTCATTTGACTTGATTTTTTTCAGCTCACATATTTTGCCATTTGGCTGTATCCATTTGACTATTCAAACTAGCTGTTGAGTTCCTTATTTCAATAATTATTTTTAATACCCAGATCTCTGCTTGTATCATCTTTAAAGTTACCTAATGCCATTCTATGCTTTTCTTTGAGGATATTTGCTGTTTTAAATACCTGTCTTTTCTGCCCCATTAACTCAGTTTTCTCTGTGGTATGTTAATTAGTGCTCTCCTACTTTTATAATCTTTGTGATCCTGAGATGTCTTAATAATGCACTTTATGATTTCATACTACCCTGGAAGTATTAAGCTAGATATATGCTTTGTAATACCAAATGTTGGGATAAGGGTAGGAACCTAAGCTTTGGACTTGTTCCTTCTAGGAGAGTTAAGGAAATAAATGGGTATGGAGAACCTCAAGGCAAAGACCACTGTTATTATAATGTGTATTTTACCTCTTCTCTCTTATAACTCATCAGTTGGTCGGGCTCCATGGGAAACTTCCCAGTGTCTTTTCCCCAGCTGCAGATATTTCCAAGATCTGCTTCTATGGGTTGTAATTATCTAGCACATGGTACAGAATGAACATTTGTAGGAGAAGGTACTCAGAGGCTGGCCTCTTTTTGTGTTCCTAGTAACATTTCCCCTAGCTGGGTTTCAGGAATGGCCTGATGCACCTTTAGCAGCAATTCTGGGCTAGCATGACTGTTTGCTCTATGGTAGAATGGGACTAGCAGCATCTCGACCCGTAGGAGCAGAGCCAGGGTCATGACCAGCAAGCTCTTCCCCAGTTTATATTCTGCTCTAGACACCTACTTGCTCTCTGTTTGATGCCATTATTGCCACTAGTACAGAGGAACCTACCTTACTTCTATCTTCCTTGAGGATTTTCACACTAATGTGTGATTTGCATGTTAATGACTGCTCCACACAAATATTTTTGAAAAGTCTGTTTTTGAGAGTTTAATATGATTGGGAACCCTCTTAGTTTTATAATCTACAAAGAAATACTTTCTTAATTTTCTAGAAAGAATGACAAGAGAAGAAAGACAAACATCATTGTGGCATTTTTTTCCAAACAAGCACACATGCACACACACAATTCTATTATCCTCAGTGTTACAGTGGGCAATTGTATTATTAAGCTTAAGTTGTAAATCTCAAGTGTTTTGAATAAGAAAATCATTAATAACTTCTACTATCGACACATGGAATCCCTAGACCATTTCCTTTTAAAATATTACAAATAACATTGTTCAATTTAAATTAAGGACTACATATTTAATATCTTTAATCACTTTTGAACTACCTAACTCCAATTGTTAATTTAATGTTTAACGGGCATTTTAGATTTTTAATCAAGATTTCTATCATTTTTAACATACAATATAAAGTCTTCAAACTATACATTTAGCGGTACCTTTTGAAATTATCTTTGAATAATCAAAAAAGTTTTGTTATCAAAGCAAAACTTATCAGATTTAATATAAAAACCAGATTTAATTGAGGAATGAGATACCCTAAGAGTGCCCTTAACTTGACTGGGATACCACTGATGTTTTAAACCCAAGATAGCTGAGGTTTTGAATTTATTTAACTTTTGAAAAACTTTACATATATATTGAATATATAAATATATATTATCATTAGATATATAAATTTTAAATTATATCCTTGCATGTGTTTAAAGGGTGCTTCATGTTAACATACAAAATATATTTTGTCCTGGCTTATGAAAAAAGTTTTATGTTCATGCAAATTATATTTGCACACTTTTTAGAAAAAAAAAAACAACCAACCTGAATCCTTTTCTTTGATTTCCAAATAACCATTGTTTGTGACTTTGTTATGATTTTTTCCCAATTAATTTAAATAGAAATAAATAGGTAGAGGTGAAAAGAGAACTGAGCTCCCTGATACTTAAGAGTTTTATTACATCTTGTGGTTGTAGCTTAGTTGTGATTGTTCTCTCAATGGGAGGGAAAATAAAAAAACAAGAATTCTCTCCTCTCACAGAGATGTGCTAAGTGAAATGTGCTAAGAGATGTGGTAAAGAATACTAAGGATGAAAAGTAATGCTGGGCTTAGTGTTTTCTTCTTCCTACTTTTGTTTACTTGAATTATGCTTGATATTATTTGGATATCAAGTTTTCTTAAAGGGTGCACTGAAGTCAAAATGTATTTTACCCAAATAAAAGAAAGTATGAGAAAAAAGGCAGTGAAAACAGGGCTAAGGGATAGGGATAGTATCCTAGGCTTGTTTGTTTGTGAGATTTAGGGGCTTTGTCATTTAGAAATCTCCTTGTGATGTATTAACTGAAAACATGAACATATTGTGTCCAAACGGTGCATATATTGTGAAATGCAATGTGCTGGGAACATCTATGTAGGCAATTGTGTTGTGAAACCACAATGAAAAGACTCAAGCAGAAAACAGCTTTCTGAAAATTGCACCTTTTGATGTATTGGTGACGTGAAATTGATAGAGTTAGGTGGAATAATGACTTTAAATGTGAATCTTTCCTTTCCTCAGACAGGCAGTATCTTGAGGTGCTCATTAGGTCTCACAGGGAAAGAGGATTTAGCAAATTCTATTTTTTTTTTACCTTTCACAAAACTGCTAAGTATTTTTGATATATATGATTACTCTGCTTGGGAGTTATCCAGAGCTAGTAAATCTGGGAAGAAGCTACTCAAAGTCACACTGTTTGCACTCCAGGAGAATCTACACTCTGAGGTGCTGCATGGTGCCTGGTATGCACTAGTTCGGATCTGCCTAAGCTTACTGCATGAATTTAATGTCAAAAGCAAGGCTTTGAGGTTTGATCCACCAACCTTCTTTTCACTACCTTGCAGCCAAAACCTTGCTTTTGTAATGGCTGTGATTCTAGGCTCCTGGGGTGCTTCTGATGTCATGGCTTTTAGAGGAACACAGCCATAAATGTTGTAATGCAGAGAAGTTACAAAGACAATGCTTTCACCGTATGTGCATATATTAGTAGTCACCAACAGTTTTCAGATCAGCCTTAAGGAAAATTGGTATTTGTTTATTTTTAATGTTTTCCCCGGGAATTAGATTTTCTTTTCCATTTGCAGCATTTATGAGAAATGTATATATATGTCCATGACCTTTCCTGATCTACTAAAGATTGAATAGCTGTTAAGTAAGTCAACATACCATCAAAACTTCCATAATGAACGACTCAATGGTTGATCCTCATGACTTTCCTTATGCTTCAGTTTTAACTAACACTGCAATAGATGTTTGAATAAGAAAACCACTTTTGTATGTGTCTCTGTGTGTGTGTGTGTGTCTCTTTTTGTATGTGTCTCTTTGCATGCACACACACACACACATTCACTTATGCATGATTGTCTAATATAAGGGGTCATAATGCAGTGCCATCTAGTATCTTAAAATTAAAAATAGCCGAGAAGATAGGACTTGATTTAGTGTTAAAAGGTATGACCCTAGGTGAAAAAAGCTAAAGGAACGGCTTCAAAAAGCTAGCTATCAAAATTTTAAAATAACAAAGTTTCTATTATGGATAAGTTTTTATAATGTTGTCTGTGCTTCCAAAACTGTAGTAGAATTTTCCTCATCTCAGACCTTTAAAGTGATCCTCCCCAGATAGAATTTGGGAATGGCAGTTTCAGAAATAATCTTTTGGTGAAGAAATGCCCTATCTAACCTAATTGTGGGGTCTTTCTCTTTTTCTCTCTCTCTTCTGTCACTTGGAGAAAAGCTGCTTGGGATGAAAAAATTCCTCTTCTCACTATGTTTTGCAGATTGTCAGAATTTATTAACACAGTATTTTCAGAAGAATGACAGGGTTATTAAACATTTCATGGCAGAAATTCAAAAACAATTCTGCATCCTGTTTGGTCAAAACTTGTAAAATTTTCAAGAACCACAGAAGCAAAAGTGGTCTTCCAGTACATGTGTTAAATACAGACCTGCCAAGATGATAGAACTTGAGATCAGGGGAAAAAAACAGAGAGTCAAGTATATAAAGTCATATTATATATTATCATGTGTGGTATAGATGCTATTATAGTTTATGATAAACAAAGGCTCACAAAAATATATGAATACCTTCATTTAAATGGCTTAATTTATGGACACCCTACATGGAACATGATCTGTGTCTATACCATGGCTGAAAAATCAGTTAAATAGTAAATAATAGGGCTTCCCTGGTGGCGCAGTGGTTGCGCGTCCGCCTGCCGATGCAGGGGAAGTAAATAATAAAAATAAAAATAAATTTTGAAAATGCAGTCAGTAAACTGATAGATTTTTCCTTTGATATGCAAAACACTGGTCTCTCTTTTTTTTTCTAATTTTGACTAATAGATTCACTGAATTGATCTGATAGATGTGTATATTGTACAGCAACATGAATACAAAATAGAATCATTTATTGGCACACTTGTAATATAAGTTAAAAAGTTTTGATAATCTAAAGAAAATCTATTTGTGTTTCTTCAACTGAAAGATTATAGCTTAAGTTTTACAGTTTGGTTTTTTATTTTTGTTTTTTTCACCAGGTTGCTATGTACTCCCAGTGAAACTTCTTTTACCTTCTTGTCTCTGGTTTCAAATACGTCGCTTTAAAAAAAAAAAAAATCTATGAAATTAAGTTGAAGAATAATAAAACAAGTTTAAAGCAGATAAAACACAGGTGACTATTCAGCTCAATCGAGAGAGGAGGAAATATTTGTTATATAGAAATATACTTACATACATATTTTCCCAGGTATTAGTTAATTCTTTAAACATTTACTAAGTACCTATTTGTCTTGACCACAAGATCTAGACCTTGTGACAGATGTCAAGAATGCAAAGGTAAATATGAATTTGCATTCCAGTATAAACAGACAGAAGGAAGAAGATATAAAAGAAATTTATGGAGAGGAGTCGTGACTGTATGACATAAGCCTGTGTACATTAAATTGAGGTACAAGCAAGGGAGTTGGCTGGATTCACCAGGTCTGGTAAGTGGTGGAGATAGTCGGAGAAGGGTCAGTGATGGGGGATTTTATTGGTTTGTTTCTCTTTGAGTTGCAGTCTATGGAAGTGTATGCCAGGCCAAGAGAAGAGCACACCAGAAAAAGTCAAGTTAGTTTTACCATCACGGTCTATAAAATAAGAGCATATATTATCAACTATAAAATGAGAGAATAAGAGAAATAGAGAGGTAAAATCCCAATTAATATAGAATGACTGTTACCTTATGTCTTCATCCAAGACCAGTCATATGAAAAAATTGTGAAATAATTGATTTTCTCCTGGTATCTACAGCTCTGCTAGTTATACTCACTATTTATACCAGGTACCCAGAATTTCATGCTACCAACAGTTAGTTATACTCTGTCAGTTGCCTTCAGAATTGCTTGTGTTTCGGTTCCCAACCCATCCCATCTCTTTTACTTTGTGCTCCATTGCTTCTCACTTAGTGGTTGATGGAAAGCAATCTGATAAGCTAATTCTTACTAAGATTTAATTACTTAACAGCTTGATTATTAAATCTCTAAGGGTATTTGGATTTTGAATAGAGGACTCTTCTATGTTAAAAGTCTTAATTCAATAGAATTAATTAGTGGATTTTTAGTCGGGGAGGACATTTTGTTGGGGCATGAAAGGTGACAGAGAGGACAATTACAAAAATACTTCAGATTTTTGAGAAACAACAGCAAGCTCAAGTGAAAACAGTATTATATTTGAAGTTAACATCCCATATACACTGCCGTCTAAATTGTTACTTTGGGCAAATCAGTTTGTTTTTGAGTCTCAGCTTTCTCATCTTCATGATAGAAATAATAATAGTTATGCTACGAAGGGTTGCTAGGATCAAATGAGAAGTAGGTTGAAGTTTTTTATAATGTATAAAAGCAGATTATTATTGTCTCATTCAGAAAAAATTTAGGTTTACATGCATTAAGATCATTTTTTATTCCTAAGTTTTTCTTAATTCAGTTAAGTACCCATAAGGACAGCCACTAGAGAGATGGCTGGATTTGTAATTAATGAAGTTTGTCTTGTGTACATATATATAAGCTTTCTAAATATATTGTTTGCATCTTAAAGTTTTTAAAATAATATCCACAAAGAGGACGGAAAGAGGAACCTGTGCACAAGAACAGATGAAGAAATGAAAATACGGCATGGCTCTAAGACAGGTTTTAGGAAGAATAAAGATGCAAATTAATTGATAATTTAAAAAGCTTCAAAGGAAAATAAATGGGGACTTAAGTTCTTTACAGAATCAAAAGATATGGGTAGAAGTACATGTATTACTTAGCATATATGGTACAATGAATATATATAAATAAGAAAAACAGAATAGAGTGACACAATCTATTGCACAATTTGGCAGTAACTATCAAAATTTAACATGTATGTATGACCCAATAGATTGTTTTTTATTTTCCATTCAAGCATGTGAGCATACAAGAACAGCTTTATTTTTAATAGTGATTGTTTAGAGACAACTGAAGAGCTATCTGTAGGGAAATGCTTAAAACAATCTTGAAACTGAAAAGGAGAGAATGTGTCAGGTAAAGTGTGAAGCTCAAGAAAGGAGAATAATGGTAGAAGAGTAGCTACCTCACAAAAGAGCTCGTGGTTTCTAGCAGAGCACTGCTGGTGAGAACATTGAAGGTGTAGGCAGTTGGATACTCTCCATAAGTAACATTTAGGAAAACATGGAAAATGGAAGATAAAACAAGAGAAAATTAGGTAAATGTTTTCATTTATATAAAAGGAGATTTGTGGATTCAAGATTTAATAAGCAGATCTCTCCTACAAAATTATATCATGGATTTGCAAGTATGTGTGATGTTAACATTTTGATATGTTACCAAGACATTTTTGTTCAAACTAATGTGATTTATTTTTTGATAGATTTGTTAGACTGGTGGATCAAAGAAATGTCACACATACCTTATATTTTCATACAAGTAAGGCATTTGGCAAAATCTCAGAGATTCTTCGGGATCACCATAGGAGTAAGGACTTAACAATCACTTAGTAAACTTCTTTGGAATGTGAACTTTTTTGGAATGTGAACTTGGGACACAGAGAAAGCACTGGGGCCAGTAGAATGGGCAGAATTTAAGAAACACAGAGAAAACAGGCTGTGAGCTAGCAGCTAGACGTTGGAGTCAAACCTGAGTATGAATCCAGGTTCAGAAATGTCCTACCTATTTAATAATTGGTCTATTTGCTATTGTTTTATTTCTCCAAGCCTCAAGTTGTTGTGTTTTATTATTTAATGTCATTTGAGAATTAAAATGTTGCTTACCTTAAAATTGTTGGGAGAATTAAAGATGAACTAAATGAAAGATGTTTGGTAAGATGACAAGCATCAAGTATTATGATATTAAAATGAATATGCAGAGGATGTAATTAATTAGAAGGATATAGGCCGAGAGTAGAGTCTTTTTTTCTCATCATGGGCAGTAGCAGCAGAGACAGAAAACAATTGAGTGACCATAATATCACATCCAACTGTAAAAAGTAACAGAAGCTCTTCTCAAGAAGGATGCTAAGCACAAAGTATTCTCCTGTTGGGTAAAGAATATCACAGTTGAGACACTAAAGCTGTTAAATATCCGTAGAAACTTTCCTTTTATTTAAGATGTTTGCTATGTAACTCAGTTTTCCACTAACATTTACTTCAAGTATACTTAAAATAAATCTTCAATATCTAAGATAAATTCAGAATGTGTTCCTTGTCTCCTAAGAGAGCCCAACCTCATCATTATTATTATTTTTAACATCTTTATTGAAGTATAATTGCTTTACAATGGTGTGTTAGTTTCTGCCTTATAAAGAAGTGAATCAGTTATACATATACATATGTTCCCATATCTCTTGCATCTCCCTCCCTCCCACCCTCCTTATCCCACCCCTCTAGGTGGTCACAAAGCACCGAGCTGATCTCCCTGTGCTACCAACATCATTATTAAATAAAAACTCAAAAAAATGAATTGTTCCAAACTAACATAATAAATATAAAGGGGTTAAATGTAATGCTGCCACATCTTTGGGCAGGGCACTAGGCTTCTTCTGGTACCTTTTTTTTTTTTTATTCTGTAGATAAAATTAGGGCTTTGGTGATTTTAAGTAATATAATTGAGATAAAATGCTTAGTGTGATTCTTGGCTAATAATGAACAATCATGAAAATATGGTTATCATTATTATCAGATGAGGAAATTAGTAAACACCTAGTATTTGGAACAGATAGGAATGATTCATTTTTAAAAAATCTAACACCATACACAAAAATAAACTCAAAATGGGTTAAAGACCTAAATGTAAGGCCAGACACTATCAAACTCTTAGAGGAAAACACAGGCAGAACACTCT
>NC_041215.1:53168499-53180999 GCF_002837175.3 Physeter macrocephalus
TCAACAGATGAATGGATAAAGAAGATGTGGCACGTATATACAATGGAATATTACTCAGCGATAAAAAGAAACGAAATTGAGTTATTTGTACTGAGGTCGATGGACCTGGAGTCTGTCATACAGAGTGAAGTAAGTCAGAAGGAGAAAAACAAATATCGTATGCTAACACATATATATGGAATCTAAGAAAAAAAAATGTCATGAAGAGCCTAGGGGTAGGACGGGAATAAAACACAGACCTACTAGAGCATGGACTTGAAGATATGGGGAGTGGGGAAGGGTAAGCTGTGACGAAGTGAGAGAGTGGCAAGGACATACATACATTACCAAACGTAGGGTGGATAGCTAGTGGGAAGCAGCTGCATGGCACAGGGAGATCAGCTAGGTGGTTTGTGACCACCTAGAGGGGTGGGATAGGGAGGGTGGGAGGGAGGGAGATGAAAGAGGGAAGAGATATGGGAACATATGTATATGTATAGCTGATTCACTTTGTTGTAAAGCAGAAACTAACACACTATTGCAAAGCAATTATACTCCAATAAAGATGTTAAAAAAAAAAAATCTAAATACTGTACTCAGTGGTAAGTGTATTATGACCCAAGAGGATGAAAACACCATGAAACAGATAATGGGATCTTACGTTGCATTAAATAGGAGTATTGTGTGTTCATGAAGAGATACCATTGTTTTACTTTACACAGTTAAGATATCATCTAGAGCAGCGGTCCCCAACATTTTTGGCACCAGGGACTGGTTTCATGGAAGACAATTTTCCATGGATGTGGGAGGAGGAGGGAACGGGGTGGGAGGATGGTTCAGGCCGTAATGCGAGCCATGGGGAGCGATAGGGAGCAGCAGATGAAGCTTTGCTCTCTCTCCTACCACTCACCCCCTGCTGTGTGGCCCGGTTCCTAACAGGCCACAGACCAGCAGTCCGCTGCTGGGGTGTTGGGGACCCCTGATCTAGAGGACTTAGTTCTGGGAGTAATATTTTAAGAAGGATGTGAGCAACTGTAGAAATGGTTAAAAAGCTGGAGCAATTAATGACTTTTGATTTGGAAAAGAGAAATAGCAAAAGTGGAAAAGAACATCTAAAATGTTTGCAGGCTTGAAATGAGTAATAGATTAGGATTAAGTGGAGAGAATTATAGGAATCAGATTTGGGGCAAATATATGGACAAAGATTAAGAAGTACTTCTGTCTGATAACTCCATGAGATGTTTTAGGAATTGGAATCTTCATTTTTGGCCAACTTTTAGAATCTTTGATATATACTAGATAAGGGGAGGCAAGCCTACAGCGTGCTTGCCCCCAGGTTCCCTTCCAGGACTCATGGCTTACATTCTCAGTCAGCCAAGGGCTCTTCCTCATTGGACTGATAAGTATCCTTTAATCTCTAATCCTGATAGAATCCTTTAAATTGCATTTTAGACTGCCACTTCCAATCAGTGTGACATTTCTGCCTAGATGCTCTCTAAGGTTCTATAAATTCTAATACCTCATGATATTAATGTTCGAACTATATTTTATCACCTAGAATGCAGGACATTATGTCCTCCATTTACTTATATAAAAGTAAAGGGAGTAAAATTTTCAACCAACATTGTAATGTCTATTTCTAACAATAAATAATGTTGAGATAATCCTCAAATCTCAACAGAATCACCAGAGGGTATGTTTTCTAGACAAGTCAAATTTATAACAATGTATTTTTACATTTTGCAATACAACATAAAGCCTAATAATAAGATCTGAATTCTTGCCAATACTAGACAAATCTGCAAGTATAACATTCTTCTCTCCTAGCGAACATCCTGTGAATTCATAAATATTTACATATTACAAGTTATAATTATGTAGCACTGGGGAAAACGTAACTGTATATATCTATAAGAATATAAAAGAACATTCATAAATTACAAATGTGCATTGTTCTAAGAAGGGTACTTACTGAGCTTTTGTATCTTAAGGCCAATACATAAAAGTTTCTACATTCCCCCCATCAATGGGATAAAAATTATAATTGTAAGTTTGAACGACTATTGATTGCTTATTATAGTTTCTATTAATAGTCATAAATCATTATGTATGAGCACATCATTGTAGGTATTTGTTAATGTAGAAGGGGAAGTTTGTATTGCTACAGGGATAATTCTCCTTAAGAAATTGACAAGCATGATTATAAAAAATACTGCAAAGTATGTATTTGCTACAAAACAATTACCTAAAATAGTACAGTTAAATGCTATCTTGTTATTGCTTTACATATTATTTGGCTTTCCACAGTAAATTCTATACCACAGATTAATCTGAACACTAATAAATGTCTGCTAAATAAAATAAGATTTAACTTTAGAAATAGATTGTGCATGTTAGTTTTGAGTTACCCAAAGCTTTAAAAAATGAGAACTGAGAAATGTTTTCTACACTTTTGCATTGTTTTCCAAAGAAATTACCATCATTTATATTCATTTTTTATTTTCATACTCTCCTTTTCTTATTATTTTCACTGTAAAATATTCCAACAGTTTAATTACTTCATGACTACATTTTTATGCATATCTCTGCAGGTACATTTATACATTTGAGTAAATTCAGCTCTTAAATAGTCTAATCTCTGAGGTCGACAGCCTTTATGTAGCAGTGACCTCCAGTCATCTGATCAAATTTTGGGTTACTTACTAGCTATAATCAAATATATTCTCATCTCTTATTTGAACAAATCATACAGAAATTGAATACAATTTTTTATGAACACTAGCAATATGTTCACTTCTCTGATAATTTTGACATTAAAATTCCATCTTAATAATCCCATCCTTCAGGCTTTGCAGACTCTTAAGGTATTAAAGCAAAAATTATCCTAAGCAGTTAGATTATAATGTATTTAAAGATTAGACATTTCATGTTGAATATTAACTGCTCCACTTCTCAGGGAAAGAAAACTATGCTGATTTTCTACTTTTATAATTTATACATTTCAAAGGCCAGCTATCCAAGTTTTAAACCATGCTATTGGAAAACATACTTTAAAATGAACTCAAATTCTACATGGAGTTTCAAAGGTGTATGTAATGGCATATTTAGATAAATTAGGAATATGTACAACAACTATGTAATTTTATTTTAAAATAAAATATTATAGAGTTATTAAAATTTTAACTATGGTAAATGCTTTACAGATAGTAAAATAGTTAACTAAAGTAGTTAATTCCTCTATTGAAAAAAGTGAATATGCACTCTGTTAACCTTACTTACTAGGTGAGATATTTATTAAGCATACCCTTTATTATGTGGAATGAGAGAAATTAAAGACAAATGTGAATTCGCAATGAGAAAATGACCTACTGTATTGTTTCTTAGGCTTAAAGGGACAATGAGCTATCATCTATTACATTTTTCTACTTCTGGAAAGTCTACATGTGACCCATTCATAAAGATGAAAGCCTGTCCTATTTTAAATTTCTCCAAAGAACAAAATTTTGAGCCCATTCACACATTTCAAAAATAATCACTTAAAAATAATAAAAATATTCTTTTCTAAACCTTGTTTTGTTTTTATGGCCATGGTGAACCTTTATTCACACACAATTTTTAAAAAAGAAGGTGTTGGGCTTCCCTGGTGGCGCAGTGGTTGAGAATCTGCCTGCCAATGCAGGGGACACGGGTTCGAGCCCTGGTCTGGGAAGATCCCACATGCTGCAGAGCAACTAGGCCCGTGAGCCACAACTACTGAGCCTGCGCGTCTGGAGCTTGTGCTCCGCAACAAGACAGGCCGCGACAGTGAGAGGCCTGCGCACCACAATGAAGAGTGGATCCCGCTCGCCGCAACTAGAGAAAGCCCTCGCACAGAAACGAAGACCCAACACAGCCAAAAAATAAATTAATTAATTAAAAAAAAAAAAAGGTGTTATAGACTGAATGCTTGTGCCTTGCCCACATAACCCATATATTGAGACCTAACCCCCAATGCGATGGTGTTAGGAGGTGGGGCCTTTGGGAGATAATTAGTTTATGAGGGTGGTGCCCTCATGAATGGGATTAGTGCCCTTATTAAAAAGACTCCAGAGAGCTCCCTTACCCCTTCCACCATGTGAGGACAAAGAAAGAACATATCTATAAACTGGAAAGTGGGCCCTCATGAGAAACTGAATCTGTAGGAGCCTTGAGCTTGGACAGCCTCCAGAATGTGAGAAATATATCTTTTGTTTATAAGCCATTCAGTTTAAGGTATTCTGCTTTAGCAGCTCAAAGGAACTAAGAACAGAAGGTTTGCAAATTAACAAGAAGATGTTTCTAATAGCTCAGTCCTGCCTCTGTCACTGCTGATCAAAGAGAGCAATAAGAATGATAATATAAAAATGGACAGAAATATCTACAACACATACCCTTTTGCACAGTACATGACAATGCCAGTATTTTATTTTGTAGCCATTATCAAGTAACTTCCACTTAACAAGCTCCATTTCCTATCCAAAAAAGAAAGAAAAAAAAGAAAAAAAAAAGAAATGATGATTCCTTATGTTTTGTGTGTATGCCTGTATGTGACAGTTAGATAATGTGAAATTATTTTATTTTATGTTGATTTGCCTTTAACTGTTAATTGTGTTGTCTTGGTTTGGACTCCTCTAAAAGTAAACTCTAAGACTATATTTAGAGTGAAGTTTATTTGGGGGGTTACAACAGGAAACACCCACATGAGAATGGCAAAGTGAGAGCACAGAAAGAGGTGTTTTAGTTTTCTGCTACTGGGTAGCAAATCACTCCATAATCAGTGGCTTGCAAGGATAACCATTTATTATATCTTACAATTCTGTGTGTTGACTGAGATCAGATGCTTGGTTTTTCATTAGGTCTCGCTTGGGACTTATGAGGCTACAGTCAATAGTGACTGGGGTGGGTTCATAACAAGACAGCTCCTTAAGGGGAGGCTGTCCCTCTGTCTCTCTGTGTGATCTTAGGGCGACTTATGTTTCCATAAGTAGTATAGTCAAAATTCTTATATGGTATCTCTAGATTTCCAAAAGTGCTACAGAGGAAGCTGACAAGTCATTGTAAGTCATAGGCTTCCAACTGCACAGTGTCACTTCCATTATTCAAAGTGAGAGGAGACTACTTGGGGCATGAACACTGGGAATGTTGGTACTTTGGGGACTGTCTTTGGACCCTGTAGCTACAAGAAGAAAGTCAACACATTTTAGGTAAATGAAGAGGTTTACTGTGGGTAACATGCTGAATCCTGCTGGAGATAGCTGGAATATGCTTAGAAATACCTTAGTTGCTTCACTTGAGGGGTGTGGAAGCTGCAATATCTACCAATTCCTATTTGGCCTTGCTAAAGGGATGCTTTTGCAGGAACTTCCTGGGACCTCAGGGCTGCCAGATATGTAGGTGGAGCTCACAGCCCATCCTAGAGAAACTCCTCTCAAAAAGAGTTGCAGAAACTTTCAATTAGCAATTGACAGAAGGCATGGGATTACAGAGTCCTTGGGGATATGGGATAATTGTATGCAACATATTTGTACAGCTTAAAATATAACAAAATGATCACTCAGCCCAAGAAATAAACTTTATCAGTATCTTAAAGGTCCTTTCGTCTCTTTTCTTCACTAATATTTTCCTCTGACCCCCAACAGAATAGTCACTATGATGAATTTTGTTTTAATCATTTCCTTGCTTTAAAAGATTTGTTTCTCCATTCAAATATGTATCTGTAAAAATTACATTGCTTAATTTTATCGACTTTGGAAATGATTATAAATGGAAGGATACTGTATATATCTTTCTGCAACTTGCCCATTCATTGTACATCGTTTTTCACACTCGCATGTTTCTACTTGAAACTGAAGTTCATTTTGCCCCTCTTCCTCTCCTTTTTTTTTCTGGTCTCTTTTGAACACATTTATTTTTCCTTCAACTTTTCCTTTAGTTACATACACTATCTTTTACTCACTAGTTATTTGACAAGCATACTTAACCGAGTTTAAAATTAATCAATCTCTATGCATGTTTAAGTCAAGGTTCTCCAGAGAAATAGAACCAACAGAAAATATTATGTATATGACATGTGTATATATATGATATCTGTATATATGTAAAGATTTATTATAAGGCATTGGCTCATGTGATTACTGAGTCTGAAAAGTCCCAAGATCTGTAGTCAGCCAGCTGGAGACCCAGGAGAGACAATGGTTTAGTTTTAGTCTGAGTCCAAACTCCTGAGAACCAGGAGAACCAGTGTTGTGAGTGCCAGTCTGAGTCTGAACACTTGAGAATCAGGGGAGCTGGAGGTGTAGTTCCAGTCTAAGTCTGAGTCTAAGCTCAGGAGAAGACTGCTGTCCCAACTCAAAGACAGGAAGGCAGAGAGAGCGAATTCAACCTTTCATTCTATTCAGGCCTTCAATAGATTGAAGGTGGCTCACCCACACCGAGAATAGCCAACTGCTTTACTCAGTCTACCAATTCATATGTTTGTCTCCTTCAGAAACACCCTCACAGACACAACCAGAATAATGTTTAACCTAATATCTGGCACCCTGTGGCCCAGCCAAGTTGACACATAAATTAAATATCATAATACCTTTATCTGAACAAGGTAAGGACCTTAGGATACTTTAACCAGGATTATCCAACTCTAAAACATGTGTTACTCTTGTCCATAATTTATCTGTACCCTTCTTCTACTCTCAAATCAGATATTGTTATTTTTGTTTCAAGTAGTAAAGATTGTTCAAGTTTGACAATGCATACCAATAGCACCATTAACTCCTTCTTATTCCTTGTTTTTTCATCTGGATCATTTTTCTTTTGCCTGTGGTCCCTGTATGCAAATATACTTTAGTGAAATTTTCTTGGTCCTCAACTCTTTTTTGTTTTGTGTTTTATATGTTTATTACACATTTGTGTAATAAATTTCATATTATTTTGTGAAGTATTTGTCACTGAGTTGAAGCTGAGTTTCTTCACCCAATATCGTCACAGTATTTTCACAACACCATTCCCCTGGGGGCACCACTGTCTCAAGTCCATTTCTAATTAAATTATTTAATTGTTTTTTCATACCGTAAATCATGAATTCAGAAAACAAATTGCATGAGAGATAGTTTTAGACTGTGAATTCTAAGGAAATAGTGTTTCCCTTACAATCCAGTGCCAAGTTTAGAACAGGCAAATTTTCTTGCTGACCTTTTCTTCAAGGCTGGATTATTTCTCATTTACCCGTCTTCAAGGGTGTGACACTTTGTGTCCCAGGTTTATTTGGGGATATTCAATTTGATTCCCTTCCTCAGTTGGTCCCTAGATTTTATATCTCATTCTTTATTCACCGAGCAACCACCAAAGTAGGAGCATAAGATCACCAGGGTTTAACAGAAGCCCCAGGATGAACTCTAACTTCAGTACTTATATATTATCTGGGATTCCTACTTTCACTTCATATTTTAGCTTTGTAGGTTTCTTTTGTATCAGCTCATAAACATATTTAAAATTCAAATTTGTATTCTTTATAACAGCAAAGTCAACTAAGAAAAACTAGAACATCACTTATTTTTATGGAAAGAATTTAGCATAAGGAATTGGTTAGATGGGCTCTGGAGTACAACTGATGCAAATAGGAACACTGAGGTAATATGGAGATGAAAACTACAGAAAAGAGCTGTCATGCCTAGGACTGGGGAACATAGAGAAGATGGTGGAGTTATTACTAAAACTTAGACTTTTGGAGGAGTGGCCCTGCTGACATGAGGCTCATGTCTTTGAGGAAAGGAGGCTGCTTGGGTGAAACTGTAGCCTCAGAAGCTCTGAATAAGGACCCTAAGCAGTCAGAACCGCTAGGAGACCCCTAATTAGGGAGAGGGTGCTGTAAGGAGAGGGTGCTGCACAGCTGGTTCTGGAGCCCCAGGGAGGCTCTCCACAGAGCCAGAAATCAGATTTCTGAGATGGAACTGCCAGCCAGCTAGTGCTGGTGTTTTCGAAGGAGGGCAATAAGCTGGGTCTGAGAATATGGGGGGAAAATCCTGGAATCCAAAACTAACTGTCATTGCCAATATAAAGAAAAACGGCTGTCAAGCAGTATAGAGAAAAGCATCCCTCTCCCTTGCCCAGGCTTCCAGCCACTCTTCAACATCCCTATTGAGAAAGTCTAACAAGAGACAGTTGGGTTTGCAGAAATGGGTTTGTAGAAGTTAGTCCTAGTCCTAGTGTAAGAAGTGCAATATTAAGCTGGGAAATAATAATCTGATAAATGGCACAAAAATATTATTTCTATTTTGTTGGAAAATGGCATTTGCTGGCTGAATTTTCATAATCATTATTTTCCACATATATGGAGAAATTAACTGATTAGATGAGTCTAATGATTTTTAAAAATTGTGCATCAGTGAAATAATTTCGCTTAATTAGACATTAGACATATACTTTCCAAAATTTCAACTTGGAAATTTGAAGTTCCTCCATGCTACCGTTTCTCACTACCACAATGTGACTTTCTAGCATTATCAACCAAGAGAGCAATATAAAAGTGGAGGAACTTACTTTGCAGTGCCGAGTCAGAAGCATGCATGCTTACTCTTTGGCCCCAAGCAGTGGTCCATAGGAAGTAACTTGATTTCACAGTTGAAAGTCTGGAGAACACCACACAGTGATGTCTCGTTGGCATCATATGCTGCTATTAGCTTGGTTAGTGTTCCTTGTTTATGATTCGGCCACGCAAACTTTCTTGGAGATCTTGAATAACATCTAACACACTTACTTTCCTTCTATTCTCTATAAACTTGTGCACCCTGACACAAAAGAACTCTCTTTTTAGTATCACTGCAAATCTTTTTTTCTTGTTAAACAATAAGCCTCTATTGATTACGTGGAGAAAGAAAATAATAGTTTTTTAATTGTTATTTGCAACTACATTTTTACTGTGATCAAAGATGATGTCTTAGTACTTCCCCAAGATGGTATACTTACAACACCATTCCTTTTGGTTTCCATAAAGCTCAAAGCCAATGTTTTTCTGCAGTGGACAAAATGTTGCTTGATATTCATAAGAATCCATCTCCTCCAGGATAGAAACCATATTCTGTGTCAATCTGTGTGCTGATCAGCACATAGACACTCTAAATCCAGGTGTAGCTTTATGTACCTACCAGGAATAGCCATAAAGATTTATGAACAAATAGAAATTTATGGAAACTGGTACACATTTTAGATGCTTACCAATTAAAGAAGTTTTATGGAATTGTAAATATATATACTTGAAGCAAAAAATTATTTTATGCTGTGAATGATTAATACTTGAATAAAGTACTAATAGCGCCATCATTTGTCTTTATCTTGGGAAAAGTAGTCTTTTTCATTCTAGCCTGCTGAAAGGCTTGGGTTGTGTGGGTCAGATGGATGATTACTGTAGACTTCTCATTTATTCCTCTCACCAAAATAATAAGTGCTTTTTTGTACTTGACAGTGGTGCGTGATGATGAGGTATATAATGCCTGTTTAACTCCATCAGGAGTTTGTTACAAAAGTAGACTATGTCTTTCCTCCTGTGGAAGTAGTAGGTGTTTTCTACTTGTCCTCTGCCTTCCTGTTGTTCAGATAATGCACAGACAATGCTTGCAGGCTTTGTAATTGAAAGAGCTAAAATGCTTTTTTCTAAAGATTTACTGGGTCACTTTCCTAGGGCAGAAGTTAGGAGGCCCTGCAGCAAATTACCCAGGCACACTAACTTTCCAAGAGGATGTCAGTGATGTGTAACACTCACCGTCCCTCTGTGCTTGACAAACACGAGTGCCCTAACACAAAAGAGCTTTATATGTTCTGTGTACGATTTTTATAGTTTTAAATTTACATGGTGTGGATGAGAACCAATATTTTAAGGTTGTCTGCTTTTCTAGTAGAAGAAACAACTATGGCCCTGTGCCCATATAATGCATTCTTTCTTGGTTATAACTCACCGTATATTCTCCATTTCTGCATTGTTAAAGTGTGTCTGATTTTAAACACACACACACACACACACATACACACACACACACTAGTTTATTTGTGTATGAATTTACCTTTCATCCTTGCCCACTGTTTGCACATGCAGTGACACTTTATAGAGATAAGAATAACTGCACATTTCAGTATCAAGATATATGCCTTTTTAAGATCCTTAATAGATTCTAACTGCCCAATAACACTGAAATAACTGTGGTCATAACACATTTTTTCTCTTGGATTGTAGGCACATAAGGGACATTCCTCATTAACTGGTAAAGGAGTTATTACTACCTTGTGTTACAATGGACCATATATATACATACCGTCTTTTGTGAATATATTCTGATTGCTTAGTGAATGCTTAGTTAAAAAACAGTTCTTTGCCAGTTCACAAAGGGGATAAAGGAAGGGTATACATATCAGAAAATACATTTTGATGGCTTACAGGCTTAAATATAAGACATGACACCATAAAACTCCTAGAAGAGAACATAGGCAAAACATTCCCTAATATAAATGGCACCAATGTTTTCTTAGTTCATTCTGTCAAGGCAATAGAAATAAAAGCAAAAATAAACAGGTGGGACCTAATCAAACTTATAAGCTTTTGCACAACAAAGGAAACCATAAACAAAACGAAAAGACAACCTACAGAATGGGAGAAAATATTTGCAAATGATGTAACTGACAAGGGCATAATTTCCAAAATATACAAACAGCTCATACAACTTAATAACAAAAAACCAAACAACCCAATCAAAAAATGGGCAGAAGACCTAAATAGACATTTCCTCAAAGAAGACATACAGATAGTGAATAGGCACATGACAAGATGCTCAGCATCGTTAATTATTAGAGAAACACAAATCAAACCACATGAGGTACCACCTTGCATCTGTCAGAATGACCATCAGTAAAAAGTCTACAAATAACAAATGCTGGAGGGGGTGCGGAGAAAAAGGAACCCTCCTATACCATTGAGGAAATGTAAATTGGTGCAGCCACTATGGAGAACAGTGTGGAGGTTCCTCAAAAAAACTAAAAATGGAGTTGCCATATGATCCAGAAATCCCACTCCCAGGCATATATCCAGACAAAACTATAATTCAAAAAGATACATGCACCCCTATGTTCATAGCAGCACTGTTTACAATAGCCAAGAGAGAACAGACTAGTGGTTGCCAAAGGGGAGGATGGATGGGGGAGGGATGGATTGGGATTTGGGGACTAGTAGCTGCAAACTATTATATATAGAATGGATAAAGAATGGTCCTATTTTATAGCACAGAGAACTATATCCAATATCCTATCATAAACCATAATAGAAAAGAATATATATATAACTTACTCAGTTTTATGTATCTATCTATCTATCTATCTATATATATATATATATATAACTGAATCACTCTGCTGTGCACCAGAAATTAACACGACATTGTAAATCAACTGTACTTCAATAAAAAAAACTAAAATATATTTTGAAAGCATGCTGCAGAGTATATCCAGACATAAGGTAATAAGGAATATTCGTATGATCTTGTCTAAAACAAAAGAAAGAGGTATTTCTTCAGAACTTCTTTCAGATTGTATGTGGGGCTCTCTCTCCTGTAACCACATGCCCCCAAAATCATGGACTCAAAGCCCCAACAGTTCTCCTGGAAGAATTCTGTGCATGAACATTGTCGGACATTTTTTTAAAGGTTTTCCCTTTACCCTCACCTAGAGGAAATCAGAAAACAAAGTGGGCTTTGCGTTGCCAGTCAGTGTCCATTTATATAGTTACATCGTTTAGACTTTAAGTTCCTTGAAGCAAGAACAATGACTTTTCCATCTTTTTCTTTCCAGCTTGGTCTAGGGATGCACAAGTAGCATTTGTTGAATGAATGACTGAATGAACGTCATATAATCAGTTTGTTTAATATTCAGTGAATCCAAATAGGTAAGTAATGCAAGCATGTTTAACAGTGCATTTATTGCATTAAGAAAGTCATAGTTCTTGCTAGAAACGGATGTCTGTTTAGAAAAATAATCTTATTTCTTCCAGTTTTCACGTCAGTAGGGAGTAGAGGAATGTCTCTGTGTTCATAGGCCATGAGCAGATACGGCAACATCCATTTTGAAGCCTCCCTCAGTCCTGACTTCCCTCTTCTCCAGAGACTCTCAGCTCTGACAAGTGACCTCTTTACCTTGTATTGGACATATTGATCCAGAAACTACTCAAAAACCTGCCCTGATACTCTGCTTTCCAAACCACACAGGGCTCCAGAGTTGACCTTCAGTCTCTCCAATGTAGTCGAGTGCTACCCTCCCCTCTGGCAGGTGATGGATATGCCCTGACCCCATGATATTTGATGTTTAGAATCAAATTTTCTCACTATGCACAACATTAAACTAACAACAGTTTTCTCTCTTAAAGAGCCAAATCTCCACTCCAGAAATAAACACAGCGATTCTAATAATTACAGGTTGTTAAGGAATGAGACAATTAGGAAAACTTTAGTAAATGGAAAATGGAGGTAATT
>NC_041215.1:53185999-53254943 GCF_002837175.3 Physeter macrocephalus
CTTGCCACAACTAGAGAAAGCCCGCATGCAGCAACGAAGACCCAATGCAGCCGTAAATAAATAAATTTATATTTTTTTAAAAAGTGTAAGAGGTCATTTATTTTGCTATAAAGATGAATAAATCTTAGGACTATTTCTAACAATACTTTGCCCACTGCTCTTTTTCTTTTTTACATCATTTGCTTTCATAATCTATTAAACTAGACACACAAAAATCTTTTTTACCACAGTGACTGAAGAATTAGTATATCTGAGAAGTATTTTGAACTGTATGAAAAAGATACTCTCAGATAGTATTGTTATTATCACTCACTTTATTTTAAATAAGGATTAAAATTTTTAAATATATATTTTATTTTATGTGGACTAATTCTATATATAAAAATTAAATATGGAAAGGCTCTTCCATGTGTTCTAAAAAGTCTACTTCAGATGGATCTCAGGGTTTGATATTTTGTACTGCAGGGACTGTGTACTGTACTGCCATATATCAGATGCTTTATTAAATAAATATAGCCATTAGTGCTGATTTTATCTCATATAACAATATAGGAAAAAAATCTCTGCAGTTTGCTTCGATAAGGATATTCTTTCATTTGCATTCATCCCCTTGCTTCACATAAAATACTTGGTACAAGATGATTGAGATATCTGGCCACCGAGGGAATATGGCAGTTTAGGTATAAAAATATATAAACACTCCAGAGAGTATACTTTATTTTTTTCCTTTGTTACTCAACTGTGTTTTGAGTCAAGTTTTGTCTTGATGAAGACTGCACTAGTGAGAGAGTAAATATTGGTAGGAAAAAATTATATATATGCATACATATATATGTTTTCAATGATATAAAGAATAGCCTATATAATGTGGTCATGGGTTTTAGAGTTTTCTTTTTGGAAAGGAGAAAAATTGATCTGAAACAAGTTATAAAGGAAACAATACATCTAAATTCAGTATCTGGGATTTTTATTTATGGTTACACTTCCCTTGGCAATGTGGAATTAATGACAGTTTCGTTGATAACATAGTTTTGGTTTAAAATTAAATTAGTTTCAGTAGCTCCCGATAGTTCTATTAGTTGGTAGTATTAACATTCCAAACAATAAAGCCTATATAAATAGAAGAGAAATCATCCAAATCATTAAGATTTTAGTATTTCAGTATTTCATTTTGTAGGAAACAAAAAAGCAGATTCCCCCAAATTACTAAAATGCTATTATTTAAAGCAGCTAGTTAATTATGACGGAAATTCAGAACTTTCATGTATGACTAGAAGCTGAAGAGAAAGTTGGAATGTGACAGCTACTTCAGTGTGGGTGTATCAGTGTAATTTCTGAGCTAGAATTAGAAAACTACGAGCTATAGTGAAAGGAATAGCAGTGAAAGTTATAGCAGCTAACATCTAAATTGTGATTTTTCTTTTATTAATTTAATTGATTATTTCTGATGCATATGCAAGAGTTCCTGAAATCTTTCAGACCCCTGTGGTTTAATATAAATCTCAAAATATTAAAATATCTTGTAGAAAATTAGAAAGCAGATGAGACACTTCGGGACTCAAGATTTTAGATGTGCACATTTTCAAGCAACTTCAACACAATTACCCTCTGCTTGATTTTAAGAAAAAAAAAAAAACTTACCTCTTTAATTTGTTTTACTCTATGACAATTGCTTTTATAACTGGTTTGTGGAATACTCATTGGCTTGAAAAAGATTGGTCAGCAGAAAAGCTTAAGACAGTAAACTGTTGAAACTCTCAGAGGTCACATTTATCAGATATATTTATCAGATATATTGAACATACAAATGATAACTTGCAACAAGTATTATTGCTATAATTCAGTAAGCAGTGGACTATCAGGTTATATTTCACTACACCTTTTCCCATTCCCAAATCATGTGTTTGTTACTCTGCATTTATAAATTCAAGGCTTTCAAGTTAATGACTGCAGGTGGCATGATTGTTCCAAAGGTGTTATAAGAAACAGCCTCATTTGAATCTCTGAAACATCAGATATTTTATGCAAACAACAAAAAGAGTATCATATGTTTCATTTTCATGGGGCTTGTATTCCTTAAAATGCACAGGAAAATATCCTGCTGAGCTTTCCAAATTACCATTAAAAAGATGACAATCTGGCAGTAAAGGAAAAAATTACATAAGTGTAAAATAAAAAAAAAAAAGATGACCATGTGTTGTGACAGACAATTGGAGTCAGGGATACCTGGCCTTATCTGCTCCGTGAGTTTTGCCAACCTAAAAACCTCCACATTCTCAAAAATGGGGCTGATAACATGTGCCTTTTCAGAGTTGTTATAAAGTTTAGAGAAAATGTTATTTTCAATGCCTGGAAAAAATATATTTGTAGAGGAAACTGTATTTGTCATTACTGTAAACATCATTCAATTATTTAAATTAAAATAAAATTCAGTAAGTGCTTCAAAAAATATAACATAGAAATAAAATTATTTTGGTTAAATAAGAGACAATTTTGCAAATGAATATGACTTTTAGAGAGCAAAACTTGGTTCGAAAGCATTTTATAAAATACAGATAGTATTTTTTTATTTTGATATGTTTTATATATTTCTAGTTTAAAAATAAAAAAACAAAAAATTATCTCTAACTATATATAAGCTTTATTAAACTTTATTATTTACATACTCAATTCAATTAATTAAAAAACACTGTTGTATGGCTTAGCCTTTAACATTCTTTGAACTTTTTATTCTATCAAAATTTAGTTTTTACTTGAATATACACTTTAAATTTCAGGTAGGTAGTATATTTAATTATTTAAATGTAAATAGGAATGATTCTCAATACTTATATTTTCCATTTTATTTTTTACAATTGGCACACAAAGGAAAAATCAATATTTTCTAATGTATTAAACCATCTTGCTCAAAAATACAATTGTCTTTATTTTCTTGAGGAAGCACTTAGCTTTTTTTTTTTAAAGAACATAAGCCTTAGGATCTCAATTGAGTTTTAAATAAAATATGATATGTTATTTAAAGATATTGCTTTAGGTGCATTGAGAAAAGAAAAAATATAGTGGATGATATTCAAAATATGACTGTAAATCTGATAACAGTTTTATAGGTTGATACACAGTAGTCTGACTTTCTTTTAAAGAGGTAATGCAAGAAGTTCAGCTTGCAACAGCAATGTTTGTTCTAGGTTTGGTGTCAGTAAAAATACCTTACTTCATAGTAACATAAAATAAGGTAAAATAACATATAAAGAAAATAATTTATATTAAGTTCCGTAAAAGGCAAAATATAATTAAATGAAAATCTTTGTGTGTGAACAGCTTATGAGGATAAAATTGAGAGAGCAAGTTTGTTTTTAAAAATTTAAACAGAAAACCTTAAGTAAAAAAAAAAATTTAAACAAAGTTAAGTAGGCTCTTCATGATAATGGGGGTAAGTCAGTCATACAATAACATGAAATAAGTGAAAATGTTTTGGGTTTTTGTTTTTTGCATTGAGATGAGTACAACATTATTTTCCAGTTTTACGATGGCTCAGGGCTCAGAGAATAAGCAGAAAGCAAGATATCAGAGAATCCCATGGATTTACAAGTCTATGGGCAAAAAATATTCCATGGAAAGAAAATCAAAATTTGAAGAATCAAGATCCAAAAGGAACACAAAGAAGTTAGTTTAATATTCTGTACTGTTTTTATCCTCAAAGCATTGACCAATTTGTAAGCTTCATCAAGTGAGAGTCTAAAAAAATCCAAGCAGAAATGGACAACTAAAAGTTAAAAACTTAATAGAGCTTTTGACATTCTCATAGTGTCAGAAGTTAGGGTTTGGGCCCAGGGCATCCAAAGAGAAAGTGCCCCGGTAGTTATGCAGATTCTCAGTTTTGACTTCAGAAGGGCTGAAATTCAGACTTGAAACATCTCAGTCCTAAGTAGATCAGGGTGATCTACCCAACTTTTAACAACTTGTCAGAAAAAGTCAATCATCTCTGAAAGAAAATAATATCTAGGGTTTCTATGTGTGTTTTTTTTTTAAAAACAACATCTGGCATTTAGTCAAAAAATAAGCAAATATCAGACCTAAATTAATAAAGAAAAAAGAGATAATATTGATTATATTAAGATATGGATTTAAAAGTAAATATTAATACGGTCAAGAAATAATAGGCAAGATGAAGAATATCACCAGAAACCTGAGATCTATAATAAATTAATTCAATGAAAATTTTAGAACGAAAAATTAAAAATTTAGCACATAGACTTACTATCTACAGGATTAGTTACTAGCAATTTAGACAAATAAATTATATCCAGAAGAAAAGAGAAAAAAGTCTGGGAAATATAGCAAAGTCTGTAAGAGAGTTGCAGGGCTTTGAGAAGTTACATACATACACACACACATGCAAAAACACACACACACAGACACACGCACACACACACACACGCACACACACTGGGCTGGCCAAAAAGAAGTTTGCTCGGGTTTTTCATAAATTCTTATGGAAAATCCCGAACGAACTTTTTGGCCAACCCAGTATATAAATTCAGAAAAAGGAAAGAGAGAGTGAAGGGGGAAAAGCAAGTTTTGAAAAGGTAATGGCACTTCCAGTTTCAGCTTTAACATGTAAAGCTCTTGGAAGTTGTAATTTACATCTACAAGAAGAGAAAAAGGTGAAAAAAATGAAAACCGATGAATTTTCTTTGACCTATCAGAGAATTGAGATCACAAGGCACAGTGCCACCCCAAAATCTGGTGAGACAGGTGAACACAGAGAATCAGATCCAAGATTAGATCAGTTTACCTGGGGTGAAAGCCACTGGAGACATAAACTAGTAGGAACATTTAAATAATAACTTTGACAAATTACTGAAGGCAAAGTGCCAACCACAGTGAGAGTGATAAAATCTTGGAACTGCCATGTTATGGAGACTCCTATACGTTTGTGGATTTACCTCCTGGAAATCCACCAGTTCTCACAAGTGAAGGGCCAAGTAAAAAGTGTTCTTATTTCCGGCAAACAGAGGGGGAAATTAATTATTTTCAAATACATCAAGAGCATTCTCCATAGCAAAGGACCACTGAGAAAGAAAAATACTTTTTTAGCAGCTTATCCAACATCAGAGAAGGGAAATTACTTGATTCCAGTCCCCTCAAGTCTCCCTTTATCACCAGAGGAGGGACCAAAGCTGAGAAATACCTGTAAAGGTAAGATCCCAAGGACACAGTCCCACTAAAGAACTGAGACTTAATCAAAGGATTATACAACACTTCCCCACAGTCACACCTTAACCAGTGGATTACAGCTAAAAGAGTTGAAGGTACCCACTCTAAAGAGATTTAAGGGAAACCCTAAGACAACAAGGGAAAAGGGGAGAAAAAATACAGTCACAGGAGAGGACATTGAAACCTCAGACAAGTACAGAGAGCAAATATTAAAAACAGCTCAACTTCTAGCCATATTAACATAAAATCTCACACTAAAGGACTATCTACTTCAGTTTCTAGTATGTGGTACAACATGCCCAAATTTTTTTTGAACAAAAAATTATGACATGTCAAAGACAAGAAAAAAACACAGTCTTAAGAGACAAAGCAAGCATCAGAATTGTCACAGATATGTCACAATGGTGGAATTATCAAACAGGGAATTTCAAATTAGTATGATTAATATATTAAAGGAACTGATGCAAAAGTAGACAACATGCAAGAACAGAATGTGCTGATATATAAACAGAAAGATGGATCCTAACGAGACACGACACCTAAATGTAATGTGGTATCCTGAATGGAAGCCTGGCACAGAAAAAGGATCTTACGTTTAAAAAAAAAAAAAAAGGAAATAAAGTGTGGACTTTAGTTAACAGAAGTCTATCAATATTGGTTCATAAATCATAACAAATGTGCCACATTAATGATGTTGATAATAAGAAAAAGAATATATGGGAACTATCTTCACAATTTTTCTGTAAATCTAAACTGTTCTAAAGTTAAAAGTTTATTTAAAAAATAATGACATGATTCCTACCCCTTCAGAAAGCTAGAATCTAGTAGGGAAACTGATGCATGTATAATAACATGGAGGAGTCAACAAACCTCAAGGCTGAAAGACATGAAATTCTACTGCTACTTTATTTTTCTTCTAAATAATACAGAAAAACTGCCTGTGTTCGGTAGACAGTTCTCTGAATTTTAACAATTTCTAAATTTATGTAACCACTGCCACAATCAGAACACAGGACAGTTCTACCATCCTCCAAAAGTCCCTCAAGCTACCCTTTTATACACTTCTCCCGGACCCTGAACACTTGGCAACCAGTATTCACCACCATTTGGTCATTTTGAAATCATATAGTATATAACTGTTTGAGACTGTCTTCTTTCACTTTCAGTTTTATACAAGTTGTGTTATTCAATAGTTTGCTACTTTTTTTTGCTCAGTATTATCCCACTGTATAGAACAACAACAGTCTGTTTTTCATTCATCTATTGAAAAATGTTTAGGTTGTTTCCAGTTTGGGGCAATTATGAATAGAGCTGCTCTTCATGCACAGATTTCTGTATGAAAATAAGTTTTGGCTTCCCTGGTAGCGCAGTGGTTAAGAATCCACCTGCCAATGCAGAGGACACAGGTTCGAGCCCTGGTCCAGGAAGATCCCACATGCCGCCGAGCAACTAAGCCCGTGTGCCACAACTACTGGGCCTGTGCTCTAGGGCCCACGAGCCTGTGCTCTAGAGCCCACGAGCCACAACTACTGAAGCCCATGTACCACAACTGCTGAGGCCCATGCGCCTAGAGCCCATGCTCCGCAGCAAGAGAAGCCACCGCAATGAGAGGCCCGCGCACCGCAACGAAGAGTAGCCCTGCTCTCAGTGCTCAACAAACAGCAGCCCCCGCTCTCAGCAACGAGAGAAAATCTGCGTGCAGCGGCAAAGACCCAATGCAGCCAAAAATTAAATTTTAAAAAAGTCCTAATTTATGTAGGGTAAATACCATGAAGTGGAATTTCTAGGTCATTGCAGTAACTGTAAATTTAACTTCATGAGAAAATTTCAAGTTATTTTCATTTTTCTCAACATTTTTGGCTTATCAGCAATGTATAAGAGTTCCAGCTGCTCCATGCCCTTACCAACACTTGATTTTTTTTTTTCAACTTGATGTCCTGTTTTAAATTTAAACTTTAGCGCTTGTAAGAGGGATGTAGTAATATTTCATCATGGTTTTAATTTGCACTTTTTGTTTTTTTGTTTTGTTTTTTAAATGTTTATTTCTTTATTCATTTGGCTGTGCCGGGTCTTAGTTGCGGCACATAGGATCTAGTTTCCTAACCAGGGATCAAACCCAGCACCCCTGCATTGGGAACGTGAAGTCTTAACCACTGGACCACCAGAGAAGTCCCTGATTTGCATTTTTGTATTTCCTAACAATCTTGAATATTTTTTTAAATATTTGTATTTGCTATCAGTATAGCCTCTTTGGTAAAATGTTCATGTCTTTTTAAAATGGAGTTGTTGTGCTTCTCACTGTAGCATTTTGAGAGTTACTTATATATTCTTAATACAAGACTTTTGTTGGATATTTAATTCTCTATAGTTGTCTTCTTGTTATCTTTTCATTATCTCAGTGTGTTTCACAGGGCAATGTTTTCAATTTTTATAAAGTCCAATTTATCAACTTTTTTTTTTTTTTTTTTTTTTTTTGCGGTACGCGGGCCTCTCACTGTTGTGGCCTCTTCCGTTGCGGAGCACAGGCTCCGGACGTGCAGGCTCAACGGCCATGGCTCACGGGCCTAGCGGCTCCGCGGCATGTGGGATCTTCCGGGACTGGGGCACGAACCCGTGTCCCCTGCATCGGCAGGCGGACTCTCAACCACTGCGCCACCAGGGAAGCCCCAATTTATCAACTTTTTAAAGGAACATTGTTTTGGTGTCATGCGAAAAAGCTATTTACCTAACTCCCGATAACTAAGATTTTTTCCTATGTTTTCTTCTAAAAGTTTTATAGATTTTTATTGTACATTTTATATCTATGTTCCACTATGAGCTAATTTTTGTATAAGGAATTAGATTTAGGTGTGGTTCATACTTTTTGCATGTGGATGTCCATTATTCCAGCACTATTTGTCAAAAAGGTGACAGAGCTTTGCCAGTGACATTACCTCACTGCTGTCTATTTTAATCACTTCTTTTTCCAGCCTTCTGGTTACTGATTATTATTCTCTCTGTCTCTCTCTCTCCTGCCTCTGTCTCTCTGTCTCTCTCTCTCTCACACACAAATTTATACACATTTACGATGTATGAGAGAGGTTTTGGATAGATATAGATATTGAACTTAGAAAGAATTAAGAGGAAAGATAGCTAATTGATGAGAATTGACTGGTAATCACTTATGAACTGGAAAAACTGAAAAGTAGATTTCAAGGGTACAAATGACCTCGGAATTTGAATTCCATAACAGGTAAACATGGAACATATAAACATAAGCTTTGCTTACTTTTGTTCAGGTAATAATGCATGCAATGTCCATATGTTTATGTACATAAATAAGTATTCTTTTATCTGTACATAACTGGTAACATGAATATGCATGCAACATATATGACTATTTATACATATATCATAATCTTGTTTGAGATCTATTAGAACATACACACATATAGTTCCATATTCTTATCAAACTGTTCCTGTTTGAAAGGTATTTTTTTAAGGCAATTCTTGTGTAAAATCTTAACGTTCTTGAGGGAGCATTATGAAATAAACATGATGATAATGTAGCATGAGAGGTTTTAAGCCTATGATGATTCCATGCTATTGAAAATCGGGAGGTCATTATGCATGTTTTGGCAAAGACAAGGATATTGTAAGTGAATGAAAAAAATGAAACCTATTGGTAGAAAGTAGTCCAGGGAGGCCAAGAATGTCGATGGCATCCTTCCTTTTCCCATAATTGCACTGCAAATTTGATTACAGTTTATTACTGGCAGCCTCAGTGCAAGAGAAAGTTTTGGTCTCACTGTGGCTGGCCTAACTATTTCAAGCCTGATTTCTTCCATTGATTTGCTAAGTTTGGTTTGTTATCATGGTTTCAGGCTTCTGTAAAAGATTTTATATCTGGGAAAAAAAAGGTATCAGGATATTTGTAGCATTTCATATACTAATCTTAGCACTTTAGAGCAGTCTGAGTTTCAACATGGACCTTTTAAATAAATCCTGAGAATGTTTTGAATGCCCTAGATCTAAGCCTGATGAGTAAAGACACAGCAAATAACCTATATTTCACCTTCACTTGATTAACTTTAGAAGCTAAAATACCATTGTAATAGAGTCATTGCTACTTATAACATAGTCATTTTATAATGATCTGAGCTACATATGTAAATGGTTATAAGCTTAGACTCTGGAGGCAGATTTAGCTGAAATATTCCCTTTTCCAAGTAATCTCTGGAAGCCTTTGTCCCAGGGGATACTGGATCTTTCACAACCCATTTAACCTTGTAGTATAAATGCACGTCTATCTGTCTGCATCTCTTCCTGATGTAAGGAAAGACCCAAAGACAGAGATGCAATGCCTTGTTTACCTTTGTATTCAAAACACTGAGTATAGTATATTACTTTTGGTGGCTATTCAATAAATATTTTTAAGTTAATGAATGGAAGGATGAAGGGTGAGTGGATAAATAAATGGCATGACTTATTAATTAACATATTTATGAAGTTTTCAGAAATTCCGTGCTATAGCAGGGCATAGAGATTTTATAAGTGGTGCACAAGGTAACTTGTATCTTTTTTCCATTTTCATTTGTAAGAGATCTTGTGAAGCCATTAAAAACTTGCATTCTGGAAATGGGTCATTTGATTTCCCCAAACATTTTTGTGAATACCATCACAGTGACTTGCTGCTGTATAACCAATCATGCCAAGACACAGTGGCCTACATAACTGCCATTTCACAGTCATATGGGTCAGCATCTTGTGCTAGACACAGCTGGTCTGTTTTGCTGCTCTCCTCTGAATGAGTTACCTGGAAGCTCCAGTGAGGCTGCATGTTCTAAGGCGGATTCATACACAGTGTGGCAGTTGGGGCTGGCTATTGGTTGGACTACATGTTTCCAGTAGGCTAGCTCCAGCTTATATACTACTCAGGGGAAGAATTTCCAGCAGCAAGAGGGGACAACTCCCACTGTGCGAGTGCCTGTCAAATTTCTACTTGTGTCACGTTTGCCAATATCCTATTGGCCAAAGGAAGTCTTAGGGGCAATCCCAGAGTCAGTGTCAGAGGCGTGTGAATGCAGCAAGTTGTAATTCACAGTGGGGGCATTGCTGTACATTCTAACACATGAAGTACATCATATGGCAAATTGTTCATCATATGACAACAGTACAGTGCACAGCCTAGACTCTATCTGACAGTGAAATCATGGCACATTCACAATAGCTTCTATTCAGGAATAAAAGGACCAGAAGACAAGGTAAAAATCACCTTCCAATTATTCCTACGTGCTGGATCAAGATATTTGGCAGACCATTATGAACCATGTTTTCCTCTGGGGATATGGTAGGGTACCTAATTGGAATACTTTTCAGTTCAGCTAGATTTTTTAAAGTACTTATGTGACATAACCTAATTATCAGGCAATCCCTAACTTATGTATATTTCATCAATTTGTTCATTACTTATGTGTCGTCAACCCAAGATGCATAACTGCTGGAACTCTTCTAAATGTATTCTCTCCCCTAAGGACTTCTATTCATGTCAGAAAATCATTTTCTTCCCATTCTTCCCACAGATTAGTTCAGGTAAACCCCAATAATTCTTCATGTGTCAGCTTTCTCCTGGGAAATCACCCACCAAACAAAGGCAGTATTCTCTCTTGTTAACATTTACAGCATCCAGAGCCTTCCTTATAACACCACTTCAGCAACACTTAGCTTAGTCAAGTCAGTATCCATTCTCCCTTTACTTCAAATCATGCTCCTTGAAAGCAAAGCCATGTTTTGCTCATATTATATTCCCAGCATCTAATTTAGGTGCTCTATAAGTATTTATATACTGCATACATAAATTATTAACTCACATATATCATGGCTTTTTGAATGCACGCTTGTAAATGTTTGTATCCTCAGAGCCTAACACAAGCGGTGCCTGCCATGTGTTCAATAAATATTTATTAAACTAAATTTAACTAATTATGGATTGGACGGGCTTATTGGTCTTGTGTAATAACCTAACCACCACATCCAACATTGTTCCTAGAGGGAAAATATGTTCTGAGTTTTAAAAATCTCCTAGCAAATGAACTTTTGGAACTCAATCTGTTTGTCAGCTAGAGGACTGCCTGCTATGCAAAAATACATATGATAATTACTTGTCAAGTCAAATTTTCAGATGCTTCATTTTATGACTGCATAATCTACATCGCTGTGAATTGCTTCCTCTATTGCTATTTGCTTTGGAGGAAGAATCAAACACATTTTAGAACATAACCTGAGAGGTGAAGAAAGTATTGAGTACAGGTTGTGTGAAGAGAAAAACATCTTTATAATAGAATAAGGTTATTTAACAATGTCTGGATTCTACATGCAAAAGGTCATGATTTACAACTGCCCCACAAATGTGAAAAAGAATATTTTATAAAACTTAGTTTAGCTTAACTCTTAAAGCCATAATTTGTCTGGAAAAGATCATTTATTGTATCCTATGTGGTACTCTCAGACTAATACAAGGACTTCTCATCCAAATTCACTTATTATACTTAGTTATGATGTATCACAGTTTACTATATTTGGAATAAATTGGCTTTCAGAAATTCTTCACCTTCTTTATTCTCTTGTTCTTTACCCATGACAGGAGTTAAACTCCTCAAATGGAAGATAGGGGATTATGTATTGTTCACCTATCAGAGAAGCAGCACTGTTGAAAAAGAACATTGGCTCTCAGACCCAATCTTTGCTGAGTGTAGTTTGGCTCCCAAGGTTTTTTGCGATGTGGGGTGATACGTCTCATCTGGCTTCCATGGCTGATGACTTTGGATCTTGTCTTAGTCTACTAAAAAACAGGTTTTTTTATTCCACAGCTTGCTCAACTCAAACTGGGTTTTTCCCTCTTCGTTTGTCTTCTGAGGATTGCCATCACCTGATGTAGACCAGTAAATTTGTAGTAGATATTCATCATGGCAAAGTATGAAAAATCTATATGCAAAATATCAACTGTTGCTACCCTACAGATCTCAATCCAAGAGTAGGACTGCCTGTTTCATTATCTTTCTTAAAGTTTAGAATGGGAAGCAGGATTAAAATTTCACTGCTAATTTTTCCCTGACCCTCATTCTGTCTGGTGTTTGTACTATCTTGTCTATATCCACCCATACATACAAACATTTGGGTTGTAATCTTAGAAATTTGGGTTTCTGTGTCTGTACTCACCCTACTCTTATTAATTTCTAGTTTCTCTAAGTCTACACTACAAAAATAAATAATAATCACATAGATACGTAAATAAAACAAAAATGTAACTGATAAAATAATATTTAAGATAACATGAAATGCTAAAATATCCTCATTTTATCAAAAAATCTTTATATCAAAACTAGACAAAAACATTACAAAATAAATCTACAGACCAATATCTCTCATGAACAAAGACAGAAAAAAAAGTAAAAATTTCTGTTTGCTAAAATTCTCTAAATTTGCTAGTGAAATCCATTTATATGCAATTCCAGCCAAACATGAAACAAATAACATGCCTTGGACAAGTGCAGTTTGTCTAAGAAATGCAAGGATATCATAATGTTTGAAAAATCCATGTAATTCACCAAATAAACAGAATAAAGGGGAAAATAACATAATCATCTCAATAATAATGCAGCTATTTTCTATCCATTCATAATAAAACTCAGCAAGCCAGAAATGCAAGAAAGTCCCTCAATTTAATAAAGGATATCTATGAAAACAAAATGAAATGAAAAACAAACAAACAAAAAACCCCACAAAACTTGAGCTGATATCATTGAATACATTCTTTTTAAGATCTGGAACAAGGCAAGGATACTCACTCTCATCAGTTCTGTTCTGCAATTTAGTGAATGTCCTGCCAATTTCAAGTTGACAAGAAAAAGATATAAATGACATGGAAAATAAAACATTATTTACTTGCAGGCTACATGAGCAGGGACATAGAAAATCCTAAGAAATATACACAATCTACTAAAGAATATATATAATAGCTACTGTAACTAATAAGCAAATTTTGTAAAGTGACAGGGTAAAAGGTTAAAAATAATAATCTATTGTTTTTCTATATGCTATCCACTAACACTTGGAAATTAAATTATGAAAACTGTATCAAAATAACATTAAAACTGAAACATTTAGTGATAAATTTGACCTTTGCAATAGACCCATGCAGTCCGTACTATTTTTATCAGTGGATAAAGAGAAGAAAACTGAGGCATAAAACTGAAAACCTCATGCAATTTTCCCAACATGTAAGGTGCTTTGTTTGCTCACTTTCCCACAGTACATGAAGCAACTAGAAGTAAAATCAAATTTAAAGAAGAATTATTAATTAAATACAATGCTTAAAGTAAGTTAACATTTTTTCTTAATTATAAACTCTAGAATTCTACCAGTTAGAATGAAACAAATCTTAAGCAACTTATGTTAGATACTGAGTTTTGGCTCTATGTAAAATTTCCTTTGAATAAATAAATCAGTACCAGCCTAAGAAGGCTAATTTTAAATTTCTGAGGAATTGGTCTTGATTTAATTATTTTTGTTAGAATTTCTGGAAATAATGGTGTGTGTTTGTGTAAAACCTTGAAATATACATATATTCAGTTCTATTATTATTATTTGCTCATAATGAGTTCACTGCTTTTTATTTTTTAAATATTTTTGGGGGCTTCCCTGGTGGCGCAGTGGTTGCGCGTCCGCCTGCCGATGCAGGGGAACCGGGTTCGCGCCCCGGTCCGGGAAGATCCCACGTGCCGCGGAGTCGCTGGGCCTGTGAGCCATGGCCGCTGGGCCTGCACGAAGATCCCACGTGCCGCGGAGTCGCTGGGCCTGTGAGCCATGGCCGCTGAGCCTGCACATCCGGAGCCTGTGCTCCGCAATGGGAGAGGCCACAGCAGAGGGAGGCCCGCATACCACCAAAAAAAAAAAAAAAAATATTTTTGGTATTTTTAAAGTGTTATACATTCCTCTTAATTTAACCTTTGAAATTAGATTTATTAACATTTTATTTTGTATTTTATCTTACAAAAGACAGATTTTACAATTATTATATTCTAAACTTGATTATTGTTAAATTTTAGCCCCAACATTATATATCAAGAGATGAGCAACACCTTTTGCAGGAGCTTTACATATTAAACTGCACAGACTTGGTGTAAGATGGCTGATAACATAAAACCGCATCTAATAAGCAATAAAATTGTCATTATTAGTAGGTACTCTTGATTTGAGATGGAAGATGTGTTAATGGCTGTTAAATGAGGTATAGTGTATAAAGATTTTTATTATGAAAAGTGTTTAAATGATTTAAGGGATAAATATTACAACAATATAATCATGGACCTCTGATTTGTAATGTTCTTATTCTCTAAGATAACTTTATACAACAGCAGATCTAATTCTTAAAGGAATTTTCCTTTGTGGGTGGAAAAAAATGACTTAGTAAATAAACAATAGACAATATTCAACAAGTGATTGGAGGATTGGAGTTTCCATTTTCCAAACAAAAATCTGCTTTTTAGTTCAATATATATCACTATATACTGAGAGTACAGAAGTTAATTTCCACTTTGAGTTTGGACATTTTAGGAAATACACTTAAAAACTACTTTCCAATTTAATAAGTTCTGGTAATGATAGAGATGTTTATGTAGATTTATGATTGTACTACAACTATATATGTATTTCTAAAATTATTTTAATGTTAGAGTTTAAAATTAAGCATGTTATTATTTAACATGAATTGAACCAAAACAATTTAAAACTCTTTATCAACATCTTCATCTGGCTATTTCCTACATTACTCCCTTGTTACACGCTTTGCCCTTTACTTACTATTACTTATTAGTAAGAAATTAGTATTACTAATTAGTAATACTAATAAATGCTACTGATAGTATGTATTAGTAATACTAAATACACTAGTAATAGTAATAAATATTAGGGGGCTTCCTGGTGGCGCAGTGGTTGAGAGTCCGCCTGCCGATGCAGGGGACACGGATTCGTGCCCCGGTCCGGGAAGATCCCACATGCCGCGGAGCCGCTAGGCCCGTGAGCCATGGCCGCTGAGCCTGCACGTCCGGAGCCTGTGCTCCGCAACGGGAGAGGCCACAACGGTGAGAGGCGCGCATACCGCAAAAAAAAAAAAAAAAAAAAAAAAAAAATATATATATATATATTAGTATTTATTCTTACTTTGTTATTATTTGGATTGTTATGTTTAGCCAAGGCTTTTTCTTATTTTATTGCTTATATCTTTACTTGGTAAGTTTACTATCAGCCTTTACTGTGACAGTTAAAATATGCTGTCATGAAGTATATTCTCACTTGAATACCTACTTTTCAAAAGATCCTAGAATACAAACCCATAGAGCTGGGGATAGAAAAGACTCAGCTTCCTCAGCTCATCATCTGTATCATTTCTTTAAAAGCAAATTTCCTTAATTTAAGAACACCGTTTAAGCTAAATGAGAAAAATTTTTCTATTTTTATCTAACCGAAATAAGCCCCATTCTCTTCCTTTACCATACATGTTACTTTCTGTTTAATCGCACAGGCATTTGTACGCCTTAGAAAATATACAGTTGACTCTGAACAACACAGGTTTGAACTGCATGGATCCACTTTTATGTGGATTTTTTTTCAATAAATGCGTACTACACTACAACATAATCCACAGTTGGTTAAACTGTAGGATGCAGAACTGCAGATACGGAAGGCTGACTGTAAAATTATATGCTGATTTTCGAAAGTGCAGAGGTCAGCGCCCCTAACCCCGCATTGTTCTAGGGTCAACTGTATATTGAAACATTATGGGGAATTCCCTGGCTAGGGACAGTGGTTAGGACTCCACTTTCACTGCCAGGCCAGGGTTCAATCCCTGGTTGGGGAACTAAGATCCCGCAAGCCACGCAGCAAGGCCAAAAACAAAAACAACAACAAAACACTTCATGTGTATTCAGGCGATTTTGAAGACAAATAAGATCATTTCAATGAATAAACTAATTTGATATCAAAATTATCATCTCATCCAAGTCATGCTGAATTTAAAATTCTACTTTTTAAAAATGTTTTATCCTGGAGAAATCAATGCTAGACTTCCAAGTAAAAGACAATTCACAGAAAATATGTGTATTTTGGGGGGAATGATACAAAGGTAGCGAAGTAAACTTCTGGAAACACATATTGCACAAATCTAATGTAAATATGTTGAGGCAAGTGAAAAATCACACATTTGGAGCGGTATAAACCTTAAATCTACAAACATAGGCAAGAAAACATTTATACCATGCTGTGTAAAAGTGCAAGTGTAATCAGGGACTACTACTTAATGTAAATGGACATTACAATGGGGGATGTTTTTCCCCCAGCATAGCTGCTGCTAACTCAGCTGACTTATGGCTTGGAAGGCAATAGTTTTGATCACAATTTTCCCTAAACAAGAACCTAGCATTCTAACGGGTCTGGATAGTTTTTCAGTATATTACAAAATCGTTTGAAAATATATGTTGAGCCTTATGGTTTTCACAGTCGCAAAACGCCAAGTACTTTTAAATAAGGAAGAGAAACACAGTTATTTATTTCTAACTTATTGGTTTAACTGTCAGTAACCGCAACATCAGGGTTCATTAAACAATAGCTGGTTTTCTACAAATTCAGAGAAAATAATTTGAAGTTTCTGTAACACTCTGTTTTGTTATACTGCATATTGGCTTCTACAAATAACTAAAAGATACAAGCTAAAAAAAAATCTAGGGTAATGGTAAATGAAGCAATTTGTTTCACAGTTCACTTAGATGGTGGAAATTCATATCCAAATGCATTCTAGAAACTCATCAAAAATAAGCATATCCAGGTTAGTAATTTCATTGTGGCATATTTTCATTTTAATAGATTTTTATTAAATTCCTAAAAATTAATGGAGTAGGGATTAAGTCATTATGAACTCTTTCCCAATTGTCTGTTATTAATAGCATCACAATAGTGATGCCATTGTTAAATACTTTCATTCTAAATGCTTTCCTTTAGTTAATCATGATTTTTCATCTTAGAGCTCCTACTCCAACAATTCTTCCCGATGATTATGTTTCTTGTTTTCAGAAATTTCAAAGCTTTGATGTTCATATTCTATAATATACATTTAAAGTATGCAATGTAAATAATGCAAACAATAAAAACATCTGTCCTTATAGTTTAGAAAAATATTATTGGCCATACCAATAATACACAGAATTACGAGGCAGTAAAAATGATCTTTTCTTTAAAATGAGAACCGAAACTAATCTTCTTCACACATCTGTTTTGTTTAGGCTCTCTTCTTTACAAATCAATAAACTAAAAATTGAAATTTAGTTTAAGATAAAATTAAAAATTAAGTTGTGTTCAAGGTGTTCTCTAGTTTTCACCTTATTGGCCACCCATAGTCACCATTATCTCCATCTACAACATGTTCTGGGACACACATGGATTGCTGATAGAATTTTTCTTCCAATGAAGCATCTTTATTTGGTAACTCATCTGTTCAGGTCCAACTTGCCAATGATTTAATCTGATAAATTAATTCCAACCATTTTATGACTCCTAGATTTTTTATTTTGAACCTTAACCTGTGGAGATAATGCTTTCCTTTTAGAAAGATTTAATTGAAATGAGATGGGTCAAGGAGAAAGTTCATTATTTTAAAGTAAATTGTGGTTGGGTTATGTACACCATCACTGCTACTTATATCTAAACTACTGCACTTATTTGTCTGTGAATGGAATTTTATGCTGAGTTTGATAGGAATAGCTACTTTAATGGTTTAAACACAACTAACTATGTATGTATTTCGTAAAGTAAAATTTGACATAAGTGATGTAACTCTAGAAGGCACACTTTTGGAAGCCTAATGTAATTGAGAAACCTGATTTGGATGCCCACATATATTTTCTTCCACGCCAAGAACTCAAAGAACAAGCCCTGATGCAACTTACTTAACTCTAGAATTTGAGAGTTCAAGTCCTTTTAGCAAGATTAACTTTGTCCTTCTGGGCAGAGGCATTACAATAGCATCTTTTATTATGGAATCACATAACACTTTGTGACATATCATTCATCAAATAGTAAAATAGGAACCCCATTTGTAGTATAATCTTAACTGTGCATATAGAGCTTTTGTATTAGTCTACAGTATGTCCTGAAGCTAAATTTGATTACTGTTCCTCTAGCAAGATGTTTAAACTAAGTTGAATTATGTAGAGTTGTACTTATGGCTTAAATGGCACTCTCCTGTGTAATGTAAATAAAGTAGCCACTGTAGTGTACAACTATATGCATGTAAGAAAGAATAACATCAGATTATTTGATATCCAAAGGTTTAATGTATCTTTTTCTGGGAAATCCTTGATGCATTTAAAAACTTTTTCATTATCATATTAATGATAAGTATTATCTAAACCAAGCTTGCAAATTTTAAACTGAGAAAAAGGCCATGCATTTTTTGTCCATATATAGTTCAGATTTCTTTATCCCTTGACCCTTAAAGAAGCATTTTAAATGGGAGAACAAATTAAAAGTAGTATAAATGTATGGTGTAAATAAAATGCATAAAGGACTCATTATGCTGAAAAGGTAGTAGATTAAAACATAAATATGTTTAAAAAGAATGTACACAAATTTATGACCAATAGATACATGAAGTGTTCTTAACAGAAAGTTAGGGATGGTGAGGGTGGTAAGATAAAATGTACAAACTATGTCCTTCTATGATCTATCCCTATAGATCATAAGAACCTATTCTAGACCAATCAGTTCTAACATTTCCTACTTTTTTTTTCCATAAGAAGGGTCATTCAAAAATAATCACTACACATCAACTTATAAAATTTAAATTGAAATTACGGAAATCAGAAACAAAATTGTTTGGCTTTCTGCACTTTGTTACTTCTGTTAGGAATTTGGAAGCCTTTCTAAATAATTAAGGCTAAAAAACTAACAGATTATGCAGTAACATTGGAAAACATACACAATCATAGTGAGAGGTTTTCATACACATGCATCAGCAGCTTTAGAAGAAACTGTCAGACAATTTAAGAATCTTCACTTTTATATAACAAAAATATATTCTATAATGTAGAAATTTAACTAACACAACTAATCCATAAGTAACATGCCTGTTGCAAAAATTCAAAATATGTGATATAAAACTTCCCCAACATCAGTAGCATTAGAGGCAATAAATCAGAAATAACAATTGTCTTGTTGGAGTTTTATTGGAACATTGTGACCAGACCTACAGGGACAGCTGTAAGAACAAAGGATTCCAGCACCAAGTAGTCTGCAACAACAACGAGCCACACCCCCTCCCCTTTTAGCATAAAAGAAACCTGAATTCTAACTTGGGTAAGATGGGTTTTGAGGACACTACTCCACCCTCTTCTTGGTCTGCTGGCTTTCCTAATAAAGTTGATATTCCTTGCCCCAACCTCTTATCTCTTGATTTATTGGCCTGTCATGCAGTGAGCAGTATGAGCTTGGACTCAGTAACACTATGGCTGGTTGGTTTGAGAGGATCTATGAGGTACAAACTTAATCTCTTATAAGTACCCTCTACATGACTGAATATTCTTAACTTTTTGATCTTTATGAGGTTTGAGTAGAAGGTTGTAGAGTCACATGCTCAGCTTCTGTTTTCTACATAACTGCAGGAGAGAATTGCCCTAAGTGTTCTACCACTTAATCACAAGGATCCCTCTAACTCCAGTTTTCAATAACATGTTTCTCACTTCTTTGTGAGCCCTTGCTAACAGCATCTTTAATATTTAGATTTGTCCGAACAATCTGTTCATGGCAATTTAGTCTCTATTATGCTCCTCAAAATTCTTCTATTCTTTACCCACTTATCATTTCTAACACTACACATTTATTATCTCTGAATTAAAACTTCAGGCTTCCCTATTCCCTGAAACACAACAGTGTTGAAATTAGGCCAATTAATAACCCTACAAAAGCCTCTAAGTGTTCAAATGAAATGAAGTGTCACATGTCTCTCAGTTTAAATTAAAGGCTAAATATGATTAAGCTTAGTGAAGAAGGCAAGTCAAAAGCCAAGACAGACCGAAAGTTAGGCCTTTTGCACAGTTAGCCAAGTTGTGAATGCAAAGGAAAAGTTCTTAGAAAAAAATTAAAAGTGCTACTCCAGTGAACACAAGAATGATAAGAAAGTGAAACAGCCTTATTGCTGATACAGAGAAAGTTTAGTTGTCTGGATAGAAGATCAAACCAGCCTCAACATTGCCAAAGCCTAATCCAGAGCAAGGCCCTAGGTCTCCTCAATTCTATGAAGCCTGAGAGAGGTGAGGAAATAGTAGAAGAAACGTTTGAAGCTAGCAGATGTTGTTTCCTGAGGTTTAAGGAAAGAAGCCACCTCTATAATATAAAAGTACAAGGTGAAGCAGCAAGTGCTGATGTAGAAGCTGCAGCAAGTTATCCAGAAGATCTAGCTAAGGTAAGTAATGAAGGTGGCTACATTACAGAACAGATTTTCGGTGTAGATGAAACAGCCTTCTACTGGAAGAAGATGCCACCTAGGACTTTCATAGCTAAAGAGGAGAAGTCAGTGCCTGGCTTCAAAGCTTCAAAGGACAGGCTGACTCTCTTGTTAGGGGCTAATGCAGCTGGTGACTTGCTGTTGAAGTCAGTGCTCAGTTACCATTCTGAAAATACTAAGGTCCTTAAGAATTATGCTAAATCTACTCTGCTTGTGCTCTATAAATAGAACAACAAAGCCTGGATGAAAACACATCTGTTGACAACATGATTTACTGACTATTTTAAGCCTACTTTTGAGACTTACAGCTCATTGGCAATGTACCTGCTCACCCAAGAGTGACCAGGTACAAGAGTTCTGAAGGAGATGTTCAACAAAATTAAAGTTGTTTTTATACCTGCTAACACAACATCCATTCTGCAGCCCATGCATCAAGTAGCAAATTTGACTTTCAAGTCTTATTATTTAAGAACTTAATTTTGTAAGGCCATAGATAGTGATTCCTCTGATGGATCTGGACAAAGTACATTGGAAATCTTCTGTAAAGGATTCACTATTCTAAACACCATGAGGAACATTGATGATCCATGGGAAGAGAAAAAACATCAATATTAACAGGATTTATTAGAAGTAGTGGATTCCAACACTCATGGATGACTTTGAGGGGTTCAAGACTTCAGTGGAAGAAGATGTGATGGATATAGCAAGAGAACTAGGATTAGAAGTAAAACCTGAAGATGTGTGACTGAACTGCTGCAATCTCATGATAAAACTTGAATGGATGAGGAGTTGCTTCTTATGGAAGAGCTTTAAAGAAAGTGGTTTCTTGAAATAGAATCTACTGGTGAAGATGCTGTGAAAATTACTGAAATGACAACAAAGGATTTAGAATATTACATAAACTTGGTTGATAAAGCAGAGGGAAGGTTTGAGAGGAGTGACGGCAATTTTGAAAGTTCTCCTGTGGGTAAAACGCTATCAAATAGCATTGCATGCTACAGAGAAATCCTTCCTCAAAGGAAGAGTCAATAGATGTGGCAAACTTCATTGTTGTAATAAATTCCCACAGCCAACCCAACTTTAAGCAACCACAACCCTGATCAGTCAGCAGCCAACAACATTGAGGCAAGACCTCCCACCAGCAAAAAGATTATGACTCAATGAAAGCTCAAGTGATGGTTAGCAATTTTTAGTAATAAAGCATTTTGTAGTTAAGGCATGTACGTTGTTGTTTTAAGACATAATGCTATTGCACACTTAATAGACTATAGTATAGTGTAAACATAACTTTTATATGCACTGAGAAGCCAAAAAGTTCATGTGACTCATTTGCTGTAATATTCACTTTAATGTGGTGGTTTGGAACCAAACTGCAACATCTCTGAGGTATGCTTGTAATTAAGTCATATGAACTTTTTTAAAGAAAAAAATTATTTCATCTAGTTATTGAAGGAAATGCACATTTTTAATAGCTACTAGTTAAAATATTCTAACAAGAAAAAATTCCAAACCTATGCAACTGCACGCAAATGAAAACAAAATGGTAGCAAACTTTGTTTGCTTTATAATTTTGGAAATAAAAATGTCAAAAATAAAGAGAAGCAAATAGCAAAGATAAAGTTTAACTTTCCAATAAACCACCCTAGTTTTCAAAATAAAACACAAATCCACATTTCAGGATGAATTGTTCACAAGCAACCAATTCTTAAAGTTAACTCAGGTAAATTTGGTTGTATCAGCATATATGATAAAGTCCAAGAAACTCTGAAGAGGCAACCCACTTTTGGTCAGTATATTCCAAGAGGACCTAAGCTCTAGAGTCTTTGAAGTTGGCACTTTACTAATTGCAATTGTAATTTCTGTTGATTAGCTGATGGATGTAAAATTGAACCCATTTATCATATCTACAGAGCTCTTAGTATGGTAGTTCCTCTGTGTTGGCTACTTTTACATGAGGAAGATAAAATCCAGCTAAAAGCCGGGGAAAGGCCATTCTGTAACTGCAGAATTACATAGAGATAATTTTATTTTTCTTTTATCCTAAATCATATATATATATATATATATGTTATATACACATTTAGTCCTTCAGTTTATTCATCTTCATTGTGTTATGCTCAATTTATGTATTCTTTTATATGATGATCAAATCTCATGTTATTGAGACAATTTGAATTCCAACTTATTCATTAAGTTTCGGATAATTTGTCTGAGTTTTGGATATTCAACTTAAATTATTTTGATGATTATCTGTCTCAGGAATTGTCAGAGAGGACTAATATTTGGCTCCTGAGTCCCTGAACATGATTTATAGAACAATATAATTCTATGAAAACCATATTGCTGGGGAACAAAATTGGTTAGAAATATGAATCTGGGGAATCTCTGAAGAAAGATTCTGTTGCTTCTACAGTGCATATTATTCTGTCACTGACAATAGGAAATATTCCCCTTAAAGCACATCACACAGAGTTCTAGTACTGTGACTTCTAGGCACTTACAAGACAATGAGCATTTCATAAAGTACTCCTCCTGCTACCTTCCACATCCATGACATACCAAATACAAATATCCTGTGTTGTTCATCAAGGGCCCATAAGCATCATTTCATTTTTCTTTGTATAATCACATTATTCCCTCACCCCATTTATCTGTTCGTGGTGATTACAATTTTTGCCCATCAATCCAAATTTACTTTTCCAACATACAGTATTGAGTGAGTGAATCAAGGGAATGATCCTTCAAATGAAAATGGGATTGGCTAGTCACAAGTAGGTCATTAATACATCAGGAAAGTTACTGTTCTTCAAAACAATGAGAAAATAAATCTTTAAAGAGATTTACATTAATGTAGACCTGTTAATGAGCAACCGTAGTGTAATTTCTCAAAACCTGTGTGACTTTGTCACGTAATAAAATTTACATAATATTTTAAGGTCTGCATTTTTATAATTATCATAGAAATCACTTATGGTAACAAATGTCTTTCTGACTATTGACAGCTTCTGAGATTTTTCTCTGTTTTAATAAAAATATTAATACATTTTTCAGGGAATTAAAGTAGTATTGTAATAAATTAAGTAGGGTATCAACTATAATTGGAATACCACCAAATTTCTTTACTGAAGTATTAATCTGATCCAAAATCTTCTTTACATATTACATAGGGACATTTCTTTATGAAATAGCTAAACAAAATGTGATCTGAAAATCATAAATTTTAACAAATCATTGTTTAGGTGGAAACATTTTTGAGAAATTAAAATTATACAGAAATATAAGGTTATAGGTAAGTCCACACAAGCAGACTTTTTATAAAAATATTAAAGGGTATTTTATCCTTCAAGGTACAAACACAAGTTGTAATGATCTTATTTGCCATATATTTAGAATTGGTCAATTTTAGGAGATAACTAGAATTTTTACTCAATGCAGAAAGTTAATGCACATAACTAGTAAGAGCAAAATTCAGAATGGTGTGCATAACCAAATACAAGCGAACACCACTAACAAACCAGACCACTGTTTTGTGCATCTCTACTATGGTTTTGAAAGGGATACAGTGTCTGAGATAATGTAATACCACACACAATGAATATCAAGTTTAATTTGTGGTTTTATGTAATAACCTGAGGAGGGCACATATCAGTCCATAAAATGTTTATATGTCACATAGGTCAAAAAAACAAACAAAAACAAAACAAAACAAAAAAACCCTTAAGAATATTATATAGAGATGTTTAAATTATAGAGTTTCTTGACAAAAAAAGTTTATATAGTATTAATCATTAAAATAATGTAATTAATGAAATTCATCTAAACCACATCTTGTTTGATTTAAAATGTGTTAAAATTAGAAAAAGAACATTTAATTATTTGTTTTACTTTTTATTAATTCTGATTGGCCAACTGGTAGTCTGAGTCTGAATCAGTTAGTACATACATATGCAATCCACATGTACACACACACACACACACACATTTACTACATAATTTTAAAATGCATTGAACTATACAGGTAATTGGAATGCCAACAGCCATATTCCATAATTATAGGTAAGATATTGAACTCTGAAAACTTCTGATATTGAAGTTATTGCCATGTGACTATTTTGGAGGTTTTAGGTGTTGTGATGGTTAACTTTGTGTGTCAACTCGGCTGGGAAATGGTGCTTAGTTGTTTGGTCAAACACTAGCTAGATGATGCTGTGAAGGTATATTGTGGATGTGATTCACCTTTGTCTTTAAGTAAAGTAAAGGAGATTACCTGCAATAATGTGGGTGGACCTCATCCAATCAGTGGCAGATCTGAAGAGCAAAAACTGAGGTTTCCAGACAAGGAATTCTACTTCAAGACTGTAACACAGACATCCTTTCCTGAGTTTCCAGCCTGATGTCCTCACCTATAGATTTAGGAGTGAAACCTTAAGTGAGTTTCCGGTCAGTCACTGTACACTGTGGATTTAGGTCTCACAAGCCCTGCAATCACACAAGGCAATTCCTTAAAGTCTCTCTTCCCCTCTTTTTTTTTTCTCTATCCATATATAACATACTCTATAAGTAATGATAGGTAACATATATATAATAGACAAGTAGATACATAGATATAGAGACATAGGTAATATTATAATCTTCATCTATTGTTTCTGTTTATATTTTCTTAACAATCTTGACGGACAAAGTGCATTCTGGCTTACCACTTACCATCTATATAACCCTGGGACATTTCTTTGACATCTCTGAGTATCTGCTTCTTCATCTTTAAAATGAGGATATATTTATTTTTATTTTTATCTTATTGTGTTAATAACACTTAACACGAGATCTATCCTCTTAACAGATTTTTAAGTTTTATAGGCACAATGTCGTAACACCAGATCTCTAGAACTTACTCTCTTTGCATAACTGAAATTTTATACCTGTAAATTATAAATCAATTATAAATTGATTAGTAAATCTCTACCTCCTCCTCCCCCTAGCCTCTGAAAACCACAATTTTATTCTTTGTCTCCACGAGTTTGACTGTTTTAGATACCTCATATAAGTATTTGTCCTTCTGTAACTGGCTTATTTCATTTAGCACGATGTCCTCCAGGTTCATCCATGTTGTCACATATGGCAAGATTTCCTCCTTTGTAAGGCTGAATAATATTTCATCATACGTAACTAATAATACTTGTAAGTTTGTAATGAGGGGTAAATGACATAAAGTGTAAAGAGCATACCTTAAGAGTGGCTGTCACTGTATTGGTGCTCCTGAAAAGATAGTGACTATATTTATTGCTATTTATATGATTAAGTTTGAAAAGAAAAAGTAAAAAAGACAAGCCTTTGTAAAATTGTTATCTGTTCTCCTAAAACTATAGGAATTAGGTCCACAGTTCTCCTAAAACTGAAGTGTTAATTTTCTGATAGAGTGAGCAAAACTGGAAAGTAAGCAATTACAATGATTAAATACATTTAAACAAAAACTTGACAGACATGGAGAAAGAGAAGCAGGAATCTCACACATGTGGCCATGGCAGACCCTGGCTCTTGGAAGGCCTTAGCAAGGCTAGGAGAAAGGGTGTTTTATTTTTCGTTTTAGAAACTTTAGGGGACAGATGTTCTTTCCAGTTGTCCCCTCTTCCCATCTCCTTTCTCTACCACATCCCCCAGTTTTCTATTGTGTTCCCCAGCCTCAGCTGTGCCACAGACTTGTGATACATGAGTAGAAGGCACAACCTCTTCAGAGTGGTAGAAATTATTAATGAGGGCAATGATGATTTTCAGTTTCCTGCATAGCTCCTCACTCCTCACTGGACTTAAGTCGAATTGGATTTGTAAAGTGTTTTGAGCTCCTCAGAGGCTGTTATGTAAATAGCAGGTGACACTTTAGTCCTGTATTGTTTTTGATGGATCTTTTGCCCTATAGGATCTGCCTTCTCCCAATTTCACCATCAAGAAGAGGTTCATGACTTCTGTTCATCTTCAGTACTTAAATTTTCACCACATTAGAAGGCTAAGAAACCTACTCACAAAATGTAAGCAAAATACAGTGATAAACAATTAAAGTAAAAAAACCAAACAAGCAAGCTGAAAAAAACAAAACAAAATCTCTTAAAGTTTTGGTTAATCATGAATCTGGGATAAACCCTCTATGAGACGAAGAGCCGACCAGAACATGTTACTACCTGTCATCTGTAGTCAAGTAGCAGTTTGATCTCATCATTGGGAGGGTCTGGGCCACCTGAGGGTGGCCCAGTGGTGGGCCTTTGCCACTTAACTCTGTGGGATGACCAAGCCAATTCATCTTGAAGAGCTCAATGTTTTTCATTGATTAAAGGAAGAAATAAATGCTACAAACGTTTGTGAGGATTGAGTGGTACAATATATGTGAACGCAATTTGTTTATAGCATTTTACAATATACAAAATACTACTCCATGAAAAGTACTGAGGTGTTCCATAAAACTGGTTTATTTAGGGATAATATCTTTTAAGGCACTTGAAGTATCCAGGAGAATATTTTATTTTTTAAAAATTAACATCCAATCTTGCTTAGGCATCTTTTATTTGGTTTCAGTCCTCTGCTACTAAATCTCAAAGATATTATTATGTGCTTACATATCATAACCCCTTCTCAGTAAATGCCAGTGCCACATCCGATCTTTTTCAAAATAATTATTTTGAGCTGTGAGCTGGTCCACATTGCATGCTACCAAGGAGAACATCTGAAAGATTATTGAGTGGAAATAATTTGTCTCCTAGTTACTTTGCAGGTGTTTTAACTCAAAAGTTTGATCAACAATGTAAATATTACCTATTTAAGATTTTTTTTCATGGAATAGAATCATATAATAGTTTGCTCTTAAAACTTTAAAATATGTCCCACTCTCTCTTCATAAAAATCAGGCCCCAAACAAGGGCTTCTGAAACTGTTTCTGAAAACCTGTCAAAATAATAAAAGACATGAGAGCATTAAAAATACATTGGAGTAAAAATATCTCTGAAATGAGGATGTCATTTCTTCTCTAATCATCTATTGCCGTTAAATTGGAACATTGGTTGGATTTCAAATATAATAAGAGGTCTCTTAAATTTAACTGTCATATTATGTTACCCTATGTGATTTTATGAGATGTTGTGTTAGCAAAGAATGAGAAAGCACTGAATATAATTCAGAGTAGTATAAACTAGATAACGTGACTTGACAACTAAAATTTAAAAGGGAAAGTATTCACAGCAGTTTCATATCAGATATCCCTATCAAGTTATAAATCTAGCAGAGACATTTAGTATGAAGGTTGGTAAGAATATATTTCCAGGAAATATATAAATCAAATTTCAGGAAAGATTCAAATTGTGTTGAGTAGTTTTAAGATACTTCTTGGTTTCAGAAAAATAATTTCTTTATTTAAGTGTTATAATGTAAATTATGGCAAAAAAAAAATCAATTTTGACAATACCATCACTAAGCAATTTGAAACCAAATCCTTATTCTAACACTAAACAATTTGAAACCAAATCCTTATTCTAACACATTTCTTCCTGGAAAAGCAAGTGAGATGAGATCTCCAGCTTTGAATAATAGATATTTACATGGCAAAAACCATCCCTAATTGAAGACCTTTTTTAAAGCTATGATATTATTGTATTTAAATCATCAATATTTGGGGCATGGCTTCCTTTACGAAGAGAAGATTCATTCTTTGCTGAAGCATAATTGCATTATCAGATATTAAGAAGAAGCCATAAACCACAAACGGAAATTAGCCCTCCAATGGCCATTTTATACTCTTAAGATTTTATTTTAACATTTCTGTTGTCAACCACCAGAGAAGCACGCTAAGATGGGAAATCCAAATTTCAACATCACTCCAACCTGAGTAAAATTTAAATATATGAGCACTAAATTGAATAATCAATAATAGATTTTTAGTCAGATAACCATCTCTTTGGCAGTAAATTGCGTGTAGGCAAATCTATCTAAGCAACCTTCATCTTCATTAGTGTCACAGCTTTGCAGGATCTTTTAGAAGCCGGAAGATATTTTCATGTTTTCCATAGCTCCATTGTTTTTCAGCCTCCATTAAAAATTTGCAGCAACACTACCACTTTCATTGCCTATTCAGATTTGTAAATGGAATTTATTGCTAGCAATGCCATTTTACAGATTAAATTAATGTTATTTAAAGAGCTTTAAAACTCAAAGATATTTATGAGTCATGCTGAGAAAGGATGTGCACTCAGTTATAATGATTAATAATAAGTCCCCCAAGTCTTCACAGAAGAAATTGCCACGATGTGCATATACTGAGCACAAAACAGATAACTATAATTCTAAAAGAGGAATTGAAGAAGCATTGCACCCCTGATGCATCAGTTGGGGTTAGCGTGGTATTGGTGGATTGAGTAGTTTTTGTTTTCAAAGTAGGTTGACCTGTGTATAGGCAAATTTGAAAGTCCTGCAAACAAAGTGTATGAGTATTTGAACATATATATTTGTGGTGGACCATTATAATAATATTCCCAATCAATTTCACCTCTTCGAAGTAGGATATTGCTGGTTGCTGTTCCTGCCATCAGCAGACGAAGTCTTTTTGTCTATTCTCCTGTATATGGGTTAGCCATGTAACCCGCATTGGCAAATAGAATGTGACTCTTCTAGTCTTCAACTGAATGCACAAGTATGCAGGAGCACAGCTGAGATGAGATGAAGACTCACCTAGCCAATCTACACAATCCTGAGAAATAAATCACTAGAGCCACTAAATATTGGAGGGATATGTTTTACAGGAATAAATAAATTAAACAATATCATAACTAAATCACTTAAGCTTAACACTGGAATATTGCTACTAGTTTAACCTTGAGAATGACAATATATTTGTTATTTCTTAAATATGCTAAGTGTAGAAAATATTTCTGAATATTTCATATAAAATAATATCCTAATATAATATTCTTGTATTGAATATATACTTTGTTGTTATATTAGGAGTTTCAGAGATGAAGGTGAAGTTCGCATCCCTGTTGCATTAATCAATTCTCTTCCACACATTGAGAGGATACAATTGCCTTTAACCAATAGGAGCAAGCAGCGCATGTTGGCAAGAAAAAATAACCAGGTTACTAGGTTTGAGGTAAGGGAGCATATTTTAAAGATATTCTAATAGTTGAAATGACTAATGATAATGTGGCAAAGAAAGGGAAAATGGGCATTGACAGCCTGCTACACATGAGGTGGAGGAGGTGGAGGAAGGTGAAGTAGTCTAAATCACTGATAATGTTAACAGCAAGATAAGTGCAGGTGTTTCAAATTACACAGGCTGGAATTTTTCTTATTGGCTTCTAAATGTGTGGTGTCCCTTTGCTCCTATTTGAATATAAAAGTTTGAGAGAAGGAGCAAACAAATAAGAAAAAATGTTAATAAAAGATAGAAAACCTGGTACTTCCCTGGCGGTTCAGTGGTTAAGACTCTGCGCTTCCACTGCAGGGGGCACAGGTTTGATTCCTGGTCGGGGAACTAAAGATCCCACATGGCGCAACCAAAAAAATAAAAGAGAAAACTAGATAATGTATGAATCTTCCTAAGCGGCTACAAGGATAAGAGGAGGACTTGTTAGATTTATTAGAAGGAGCTACCCAAATGAGGATGAGCTGTGGTGACTTTGTTTTGTTTCGTTTTCTGAATGAGTCCAAAAGACAATCAGTAGTAAATAACTTTCTTGGGAGCAAGTGGAAGTTTATACCTAAAATCTAGAGTTAACTGGTTTTGTGTTTGGAGATTTAGTAGAAAGAAAAATGCTGAGTCATTCTGGAAAAGTAAACTTTACATGAGTCAACTTTGTTTATATATTTTTTTATACATTTATTTATTTATTTTATCCATCTCTGGCTGTGTTGGGTCTTCCCTGCTGCGCACAGGCTCTCTCTAGTTGCGGTGAGCAGGGGCCACTCCTCATTGCGGTGTGAGGGCTTCTCACTGCGGGGGCCTCTACTGTTGTGGAGCACCAGCTGTAGGCGTGCGGGCTTCAGTAGTTGTGGCACACGGGCTCATTAGCTGTGGTACATGGGCCTAGCTGCTCTGCAGCATGTGGGATCCTCCCAGACCAGGGCTCGAACCCGTGTCCCTGCATTGGCAGGCAGACTCGTAACCACCGTGCCACCAGGAAAGTCCCTTAAAAATAAATATTTGCCTGAGGAGGCACTGCAATTATATTATCATTCCTAGTAAATTGATCATTTGGGTTTGGAGTCAGGGTTTGGGAATATAAAATAAAAACCCCCAACCATTATTTTACTATAATACATTTTTTGAAATAAAAAGATTGGTGATAACCTAGTGTTCTCAGCCCAGTTCCTGTTCTCAACCTAGAGAAGCTCAAGTTTTTAAATTCTGTGGAGGGAACTAAAGGGTGAGATGGCTAGTGAGGGCAGGAAAACAAAAGGAAGCCAGACCTCAGGAACAGATGGGAGGGGAGGTCAGCCTGCAGTTCTCCCACCCAAATCTCTCCTGTTTAGACCTAGAAATATAGGCAATTAGCTGGAAGAATCGTGGAATTGCTGACACTATTCTATAAACTCCAATAAGCCATAGAACCAAATCTATATTAATATTCAAATTGAAGCTGACAAGCACCACCAGGTGGCACCACACTGCAGTTGGGACTTGAGTGGATTTGATCCTCATCCACACTCAAAGGTGTTCTCCTCTATTGCACAGGATCATCCTAATAATTACATCAAGCTCTCTAAAACACTCATTTTAGATAAATGGATTTTCAGATTCCTCTTGGAGTTTTACTGTATACACCAAAAAGAACAAAGCCTAGACTTCCATGAGTTTTACTATCTGCCTAGTCCATGTGATTTAGAGACAAAGGGATTTTAGCTAATTTAGAAAACCTACATAGGTTAGCACCATACTCTGAAAATCACCTGAAGACTTACCCATCCAGTGAGAATGTTTACTTGGGCCAATAACCTTCCAACAGAGGAAAAGTTAAAAAAAAATTCCCCCCATTAAAAAATATATATCAAAGAAATAAGATGGTCAAAATATAGGAGAAAATGAGAACCTAGAGGACATTTGCTGACCTTTAAGAAACAGCAAGGAGGAATTCTCTTTCTTTGTGTGGAAAACTAACTTCCTTACAAACCAACATCTCACAGATAACAATTGTAATATCTGGGCAAAATATGGGGATCTGAAAAGTAAAGACAAGCAGGCCAGTTTTGAAGAGGACCCACACAATATCTAAAGGAAGTTATTGGCCAGGTAAGTTTCCTGTTTTGCGGGCTTTACACTGAAGGCAGTGATGTAATGTAGGAAACTCCAATAGAGTGCCTTTCATTGTTCTGGCCGGAAAAAGAAAGAGCTGTGCCAGTCAGGATGGGATCTCAGAAGGGAGAGAGTGAGATCCAAAAAGAGAGAAAGGACTCAAAACTTCTATGTTTAAATACTGCCCAAGTTGCTGGCTCACCTCTGAAACATGCATTCACAGGGTATGATGAAAACAGTACAAACTAGGATTTGATATACAGCAAGGAAAATGAAGGCTTGAGATGCTGTCCACTCAGGCAAAGCAAAGGTTTCCATTTGAGTCTAACCAGGTTAATTTTCTTCTAAAGCAAAAACATCAACCCTCTTCAGAGGACTAGAACAGTATCCACAGACTCTCCATAACTTTATGCAATTAAACTTGAAAATTTAGACAAATGTACAGATCCCTAGGAAAATATTACTTACCAGATGTCAAGAATGATTTTGAATCTATAGTAATTATAATATTGACACAGGGATAGAAAAATAGAGCAATGAAAGAGAAGACAGCCCAGAAACACATCCTTGTATCCATTGATACTCAACTTACAACAAAGGTCTAACTATAGAGAGGGAGGGAAACATATGGAAAAAAGTGAAATTAAACACCTACTTTGCACAAAAATCATCTTGAGATGGGTCTAAGCCTAAATGTGAAATGCAAAATTATTAACTTTTTGAAGATAATGTAGAAAAATATCTCCTTACCTTGGGTAGAAAAATTTTCTTTTAACCTAGAATAGAAAACACTAAGCAATAAAGAAAAAAGTAATAAATTCAACCATATTAAAATTAACTTTTATTTCTCAAAAGATACCATAAGATAATATAGAAATGCCAATTAAAACCACAATGTACAGCCACCAGATTGGCAAACATTTTAAAATTTCACATTATCAAATATTTGTTGATGGTATGAAGCAATTGCAGTATCCATACACTTCTGCCAGACATAAAAGTTCATCCAACTGCTTTTGAAAATATTATATTATATCCAGTATATTTGAGGAAATTGTGATTCTATTTTTTGATTATAAGCTAGGTACCTGGAAACTTTTATTATTTTTTTTAATAAAAAAATAATAAAAATGTTGCCAGCCCCAAACTGGCAACAACATAATTTTCAATCAACCGTGAAATGGAAAAATAAAATATGGCATGTTAATCACTGGAATACTATACAGCAGTTATACTTGGCACTGGTACAAGATATGCTTGACATTGGTCTATAAAGAGATAAGAAGCTTGAACCAGAATAAAATAATCAACTACTTCTCAAAACATGCAAGATTTTGTTTGTTCTAGCAAGATTTTCTCAATGAATATACAGTACATTGATTCACATCCTTGTGTTTTCATTTACATTCATTGTGGACTGATCACTTGAGAACAAACTCCTTTGAGTGGCATTAATATACAGCAAGGAAAATGGGCAAACTAGATCTGCATACTATAACATAACCATAAAAATATGTGTAACAAAGAAACAAAACATAGAAAGTCACACAATATATTTCCATTACTTTAAGATCTAAATGAGAAAAAACTAATCTATATTAACAAGTGTATTAAAACAAGAAAGAAAGAAGATGAAAAAATGATTACCATAAAACGTTGTTTCTTTATAAGGGTGTATTGTGTGTGTGAACATAAAAGGACTAATGGCGGAATCTCAGGGGTGCTGTAAATGTTCTATCCTTTGATTTGGTTGATGATTATATGGATGTATATTATATGGATGTATATAATTATTTTTAATACTTATAAAAAAAGCATGCTTGGGAGTTCCCTGGTGGTCAGTGGTTAGGATTTGGGGCTTTCACTGCCATGGCCCGGTTCAATTGCCCAGATCGGTGAACTGAGATCCCTCAAGACCCATGGCACAGCCAAAAACAAAAAGAAAGAAAAGCATACTTTATGCAGTTTTATATGTGTGTACTATATCTCATATTAGACAAAATAAGAACAAGGAAATTTGTGTGTAATGTCTAAACAAACAAACAAAAACTGTTTCAGGCAAAAGCAAAAGGTTAGAAAAGGGATAGCTTAAATAGAAAGAAAGGGGTTTGTCCTTTGCCCAAAGAAAATCACATGTATCTGACTTGAACAGAGCAATAATTTTAAAAACTGTAGACAGTCACATTAGGCCAGTTGAAGAATCCAGAATGAAAGGGAATTTGAGATTGTTGCACGTTGCCTTAGATAAAGGCAAGACAAAAGGAGGAAGATACATAAAGGCATGAAAACATTCCCATATGGCTATATTAGCCAGTCTTTGGGGGTCATGGGGAAAAAAGTCTTAGCTAGGTAACTAAGCTAAGTGATCTAAGAAGGAAGGAAGGGAGGGAGGGAGGGAAAACGTAAAGGAAGCAATAAAACAATAATATAGTCACCCCCCCAAAAAAACCCACAAAAAACCTTCAAGAAAGGGGAGAAAATACAAAACAGAAAAGTTGCCTATAGAGAAATAAAATCTGGAAACCACAGAGAAGAAAAAGAACATGATGAGGAAAGAATGTATTGAGTAGAATAAAGTGAATACAAACGGGTAGAGCACTATCTATAAGATCCTAGTGCCCAAAAGAATACACCTCAGTGACTGAGGATCAGCATCAGATCTGGATGAGACTGGGGCTTCCCAGTAGTGGCTCCTAGTGGTCTGGTGTCTTGTTAACTGAAAAGAGAAGCCCCTGTCCCCATGCTTGCACAATGTAATAGTGAGATGGGGACAGAATGATTATATACACACCTGTTCAAAAAGTGAGGGAAGGGACTTCCCTGGTGGCGCAGTGGTTGAGAGTCCACCTGCCGATGCAGCGGACATGGGTTCGTGCCCCGGTCCGGGAAGATCCCACATGCCGCGGAGCGGCTGGTCCCGTGAGCCATGGCCGCTGAGCCTGCGCGTCCAGAGCCTGTGCTCTGCAATGGGAGAGGCCACAGCAGTGAGAGGCCCGCGTACTGCAAAAAAAAAAAAAAAAAAAAAAAAAATTGAGGGAATGGGAAGCATGTAGTATTCAGTGATCTAAAGCGATTTTGAAAGTCAGTCAAGCATCTGGTGATAAGCCTGTGGCTACCCTTGACTAGCAGAAAGAAGAGTGGCACAAGGTGTGGGCAGAGAGAGGACAAGCTGAAACCTCCTCGCACTTCTACATCTGTCTGAAATTCCTTCTAACAATGCCTCTCAGAGATCAATGGTCCCTGAGGGGTGCCAGGCCACAGTTTGTTACCAGTCTACAAGGACATAAGTGTAAAAGTTAGAATAAATATTTAGAAATTTTATAGTGACTTGATCACCCAAGGGTGTGACCAGTGGAGTGTGGGTGTTATCAAAGTTGTGTGGTGCATTACATATGCAGGCAGAGTGGAAACATTACACAACATATGACATTGTAAGTTTAGGGTGCTATATAACTATAATAGAGCCAATTTATTGTAACTTCATTTATAGAAGTATTTAAAATTTTCATCAAGGTTCTTTAAAGAATTTATAGTTTAATATTATTAGTTACATTAGGGAAGTAAACATTGCCTTCTTCATTAATTTTTACCCTAATTTGCATACAGTAAAGCAAGCTTCAACTTTGTGAATGCAGCAGTGGGAATAAACCAAATGATAACAATAGAAATGATTCTGAAGAAATGGAGATCAAATGAGTTCATACTAGTTTTATTAAAAGTATGACTCTCATGTATTGACCATAATTGATGGTAAATTGCTGAACCAACATTGTATTATTTGTGGAAATGTAATAGCTAATGGGGTAATTAAACTTTCAAAAGTTAAATGGCATTAACATAAAAAGCATAAAGTATTTAGTTAAAAGCCAAAGAACTATTATTAAATTTAAAAGTCAACAGAAGCAAATGTTGAATATTTTACACTAAACATGAGTGCATTGCTGGCTTCTTATAAAGTAGCACTTTGGGTTGTTAAGACTAAGGAAAACATAAACAATGCCAAAGACCTTAATGAAATACTGCAGCAAATGTGTTCGCTTGGAAATGTTCAGCGACTGCTGCAAAAAATGGTAATTCAAGTACTACATTTCGATGACACACCATATTTGAACATATTTAGATACTGAGGACTAGTTAAAAGAATAAATAGTGCTAGCAAAGTATTTTTCATTGTAGCTTAATTGTTGCACAAATTTTGTTAAAAGGGCATTTCTTTCAGTATATGGAAAATTTAAGTTTGTTGATTTTACAGTGGAAGATTTCTCTCTTTTTTGCTTAATTTTTAACAAACACAACTACCACTGCACTATATGAAACTATGACTTCTTGCATTGCTGACGAATGTGGTTTGGAAGTTAAATTTTAGGTACAAGTATATTCTAATGGTGCAGCTGCAATGGCAGTGAAACATCCTGGAGTAGTTCTCCTGATTAAGGAGCTTGTACCAGAATGTAAAGCAGCACAATGTTTCCTTCATCAAAAATATTACGTTAAAAAAAAAGTCATTTTAACTAAAAAGTGTGTTTAGTGATGTAGTAAAATTATAAATTATGGAACGGCTAATGGGTTAAATTTGATATTATTCTTCTTTAAGTGATTAAACAGAAAATGATTATAAATAACTATCAGTGCAAGCTGAGCTACTAAGTTTATTGACGTTAAAGGGTCTATCAAGAACATGTGCACTAAGAAAAGATCTCATAACGTTTTTGGCAGGTAAGAAACCAGTTTGATTGCAACTATGAACCAGATGTGAACAAAGCGGCCATATCTGTTTATTTGTCTGATATATTTGTCATTTTTAACAACCCTATTGCTTATGCAAAAACAAAATGCAACATTTTTTCAATGGTAGAAAAAGTCAAAGAACAAAAGCAAAAGTGAGAAGTTGGAGGCTTTCAACAAACTGTAATGACATGTTCCAAAATTTAACTGATTTTAAAGAGATAAATGGTGATACTGTTATTATATACATATCTGCCAAATTTATCATGGAACACCACATAAATTTTGTAGGCTATCTTAATTTTTTTTAATCTGGGGAAGATCTGTTCATAGGAGATTCATGGATCCAGAATCCACTTACTTCATTAAACAATAATATAAACTAAACCATAACCCTAAAACATTAGAATTGCTACTAATGATGGATTGAAAACACTTTTTGAGCACACAACATAACTTGCTTCCTTTTTAATAAACATGAAAAATAAATATCCTTAGTTTGCTGAAATTGCTTTAAAATTTCTTCCCAGAACAGAGCTTCTGGGAAGGGAAGCTTAGTAAGACTGGTTTCTCTACTGGGTACTATTAAAACAAAACATAGAAACAATTTAGCTATGGTTATGCCCTGTGAGTAGCACTGCCATTAATCCGACCTGTTTTAGAGGAACTAAATGAGAAGTGAACTCATTTCTCTCATTAAAAACTTTCAATATTGGTGGAGCAGTGTTCATTTAGTGTACCTATTAGCATCTAATATGGGATCACTATTTTATTCCTGAGACTTTTCTTTGTTATGAGGAGAGACTACATGTTGTGAAATTGTAATCCCCAATTTCATTCCCAAATGTACACGTCATAAACAGTGTGTATGGTTTTGTAATTTCTTTCCTATGCTATGTATGTTCTGATTATATTTATTAAATTTAATGTTATTGCTATTGAACCAAAAACAACTTTTTAGAAAAGAATTTAAATAAAATGTTTTTTTAAAATTCTATTCTAAACAGCTGGAATGACTAGAAGAATTTGGAAATTTATTAAAGTGAAATAGTGGAATCAAAATAAATTTAAAAAGTGGAAGATGCCAGCATGAAAAAATCAATTGATAAAATAAAGTTTAAACAAGATTAAGGACACTGTGCAATGATGACGTCAAGTGTAAGAAAGAAGATTGAGGAAGAATGGCCTTCAAGTCAGAGACTGGAAAGTGATTCTGAAAGAGAATTTCAAGTCATTATTTCCTACTGGAGAAGCAATGAGACACCTGATTGGTCCATTTGAGGTAAGAAACTGGGTACATGGAGATTAAGCTCTGTGCTTCCTTTCTCACTTTGCATCTCAGATGTGTACTCTTGTTCATTCCTTGCCATCCCATAAACTGAAGACAAAGATTTTGTCCTCACGGAGTGAGGTCTCAGCTTTACAGCATAGCCTATGACTGACTGTATGATTCATAAGGTACAAACTTCCACTTTGGTCAGGACAAAAGCTGATATTCTGGTCTCCATCTGCTTGGCCCCTTTGTCCATCTAATTTTGGACAGAAATCCGGCAAGTGGCATTTGTCACTGTCAAGTCCAAATGCTTACTAAGACAACTTTGCAAGTCAAAAGCTGAAAATCTGAGAGGGGAATTCCTCTTTCATCAAAATAGTTTTCTCTCCCTCTTTGTCACTTTGTCTTATGTATCTATCTATCATCTATCTATCTATCTATCTGTCTATCTATCTACCTATCTCTATCATCTATCTATTTACCTGTATCTATCTATCTAATAGTATAGTCCTAAGACTGGTATCCATGCACTGAGTTATGTCATAAATACTTTTGATAACACTCTCATCCATATTTCACTATCAGAAGCAATATTATGTTTTGCAATTTATCCTGTTGTAAAAGAAAATATTCTTGTTATTCTGATTTCCTAAATATTTTTTGCGTCACATGTAAAATTCTTCTGTACTTACCAGTTACCGCGGGGATGGTCATAAAAGGGGGAAATAGTGCCATCTTTCCAGCTACTTGAGCACACTTTTTTGTTTGTTTGATTTTTTTTTTTTTTTGTGGTACGCGGGCCTCTCACTGCTGCGGCCTCTCCCGTTGCAGAGCACAGGCTCCGGACGCGCAGGCTCAGCGGCCATGGCTCACGGGCCCAGCCGTTCCGCGGCGTGTGGGATCTTCCCGGACCGGGGCACGAACCCGTGTCCCCTGCATCGGCAGGCGGACTCTTAACCACTGCGCCACCAGAGAAGCCCCAGCACACTTTTAAATACAAACTTTTCATACTCTGCTCCATTCACAGGAGTTCTTGTCAACATGCATTATATGTGAATAACATGACTTAAAGACGTTCCCTCTGGTTAAATAAAACCTAACAGTTTTCCAGAGCATGCAGGATTAATCGCACATAATAATTATACAAAGTGATAATACACTTATTATAAAAGCATATACACACCATTAAGCAAACACTGGCATACACTTCTAGGAAAGGAGGGAAATAAACATTAATTGGTGATGATAAGGGGAAGAAAAAGACACCCAGAAATATAAATTCTCATTTTCACTTCTGAAATATTTTGGGTCTAGAGATTTTTTTTTTTTTTTTTTTTGTGGTATGCGGGCCTCCCTCTGTTGTGGCCTCTCCCGTTGCGGAGCACAGGCTCCGGACGCGCAGGCCAAGCGGCCATGGCTCACGGGCCCAGCCGCTCCGCGGCATGTGGGATCCTCCCAGACCGGGGCGCGAACCTGGTTCCCCTAGCATCAGCAGGCGGACGCGCAACCACTGCGCCACCAGGGAAGCCCTGGGTCTAGAGATTTTAAAGTTTGGGTTCTTCTGTGTCTGTGCTGGCTCCTCTTGTCAATGAATCATCTGCAGGGAAACATTTGGCCTTAACAGTCCCCTGTTAGCCTGGCACATAGAGCAGATTACTAAGCATCTTGTCTTTCATTTTCAATTTTCTGCTTTTAAACACTTCTTGATGCCATAAAAGTCCAGTGAGACTGAAAGCCAAAGGAGGAATTTTTAATACCACAAAATAGATTTAGAGGAACAGACCATTTAATAGTGTGCTTCTATTTCCGAAAGCTGCCTTCACCATACCAGAAAGTGTGATGGGTAAGGGACTTCTTTGGTTAACTACATGTTATGCTAAAGGAAGCAGCCTTTTAAAATTTGATTTTGTCAGTCTAAATCACCAAATCCAAACCAATGTGACAAAGAAACTTTTGGTGTTGACCAATTATGTTTCTCTGAAATGAATCTTGAGTCACTTTATCATTTAGGTTGTCCCTCATGTTGATGAAATGACAGACTGTATTCCTTTTATATCCCTAGGTTTTCTTGGAGTGCTAATAAATTCACCTCCTAGTTCCTCCCATCAAAAAAGTAAACACATTTATACATTACCAGTGTCTATTCTGGTATCTTGCATATTTCTCCAGATAATTGCTGGGTGGATATAGCCGGAAGTGTTCATCCTCTCTGTGGTTCACTGGCATTTCTAGCAGTAAGAGAGCTATCGTTAGAAGGTGTAGTCGTGTCTTATTAATCCCTTTGACTTGAGAGACAAGCTGCATCATGGTGTGTACTCTGGGACTTGAGCTTCTCTGTTCTCTGAGAACCCTCCACCAATATGCATGAATGCATGCTCTGAGAGCTCCAATATTTTGAGAAAGAAATCCAATTCATGCAATAATCCTATACTACATAATACTTTTATCACAGTTAAACTTTTAGAACAGTAAAAGCTCTGAGCTGAGAACCAAGAACTTTAAGTTATAAGCCCAGTTCTACTGCTAACTAGCTATATGGTTTGGGGTATGCTAATTATCTACTCTAAGTGTCAGTTTCCCTCCTCATAAATAAGAAAGACATGCAGATAATGTTTCTAATCGGTTCAAGTGAATGCATGACAAAAGGGCATGGAGGTTTTGGTAACTAAAGGTGTGGAAATTATTATTATTATTATTTTTTTAAACAGTCTGTTAGCTGAACAACACACACTTGATTTGTATTTAGCTTGGGAGGTCTTAGTTTGCAATTTTCACTTTTTTAAGAAGCTTTTTGGGGACTTCCCTGGTGGAGCAGTGGTTGAGAGTCCGCCTGCCAATGCAGCGGACATGGGTAATCTGATTCCTGGTTTGGGAAGATCCCACATGCCGTGGAGCAACTAGACCAATGCGCCACAACTACTGAGCCTGTGCTCTAGAGCCCTCAAGCGACAACTATTGAGTCTGTACGCCACAACTACTGAACCCATGTGCTGCAACTACTGAAGCCCCCTCACCTAGAGCCCATGCTCTGCAACAAGAGGATCCACCACAATGAGAAGCGTGCGCACCACAACAAAGAGTAGTCCCCACTCACCGCAACTAGAGAAAGCCCACGCGCAGCAACGAAGACCCAACGCAGCAATAAATAAATACAATTTTTAAAAAAAAGCTTTTTAAGCCCTTTCCAATGCAAGTTCCTTTGATTCTATAAAAGTCCTCTACATTGATCTTCAAACTAATTTAGCACTATAAAACCAAAGGTAGACATATCTTATAGAAGAAAAGTAACAGAGATCAGGAAGGTTATTTGTGTGATAGCTTTTGGCTGTATAGCCTGAATAAAACTTGTGTTTTTCCAAACTTTATAGTACATAACATAAACAGGAACCATCGATACAGAATTTTCCCATTAGCAGCACACACAGAAGGCCATTAAGAGTGCCAACATATTGGTTGGTGAACCTCATTATCCATTGCCCTTTTTCTACATGGATATTTTATTCTCAGTCTGCTTTCTGGCTCTCTATGCAGGAATCATTAAATTCATAAGAGGCTCAGATAGTTATATTTTAGCTTCTTGTCAAATATTTACATGTCATGGGTACAAATCTTTCAGAGGAGTTGTGATTAGTTGCCAAGGAATATCAAATATCAAATGCAATTGTTAGTATTTAAAGTTTTATTGTTTGTTTCTGCAAATGCAGAAGACAAACAGTGTCCGTTGAAAGTAAACTCCAGAGTACATATAATTTACAAAGATGGTAGTCCCCCAAAGTTTTGCATTGTTCAAAACACATGAAATAGTGCTGGGTTTTCAGCCAGCTCTTTGGGGTTAATAGTGCCATGTGTGAAGAATCAAGTAACTGCCTTGCCCTCTGGCCATTTTGAAACAAATTAGAAACTTCCATTGAAGAGCTTAACATGTAATGGATACTTACAAGTGAAGAAAATAAACCTAAACAGAACAAGTGCAATCACAGTTGTGAAGGGAACAAATTCTGAATTCATATTTGGAATAAACAGGAAAACACAGACAACTGGAATTTGAGAGAGAATAATAAAAGCACAGTATAAGGAATACAAGCTACTGTTCTACAAGATGCTGTCTTGAGTGATGTTCAGAAGATTTTGATTGAAAGCAACCATTTGTTTCAGTCACTTGAGAACTATTTACTAACATTACTCTCCCTGCCAAATATTTTCCCTTCATTCCCACTAATGTGATTAGGAAGCTAAATCCACCCAATGATGATTCCCAGTTGTTGACAAACACTACTTGCTCTATGGATTTGTTAATTCCCCCCTCCCTGCTTCCAAATCAAAGGTAGGAGTAGAGAACCCCTGCTTATTCTTGAAATGTGCTTTCTTTATAAGAGATGGCATTAATATTTGCTCTATGGTTGTTACCCCTTCTCTTCTCCCTCCTTCTTTTCCTTCCTCTGCTTCGCTCTTCATCTTCTTTTTTCTTTATCATTGTTTAGACATACTTTATTGCTGAGTATTGTTGAGGTTTTCACAAAATACAATAATAAATACTATCTCTTCTGCCAGTAAAATACAATCTGAGGGGATCCTGGAACAGAAAAATCACAAAAATATAAATAAAACAATAAGAAATAAAAATCATAGAAATAGAACATCCATTTGACAGAGATGTAAAGGCAGCTTTGTGTAGTAGATAGACCACTGGACTGAGAGCTAACAAATCTGAGGTCTGGTCCTTGCTCTACAAGTAATTAACTATAACACTGAAAAACTGATTTTCTTACCCTACAGGTGATTGAAAGAAAGCAGTACAAAATATGGTGAGTGCTGTAAGAGAAAAGCCAACTATTTGCTATATGTACAGGGAAAGGTTTTGTTCTTGCTTGGAAGAAACAAGCAAGATATAGAAGAATCATGGAGAAAATGGCATTTGAACTGAGCCTTGAAGATTAGGATGAATTCTAGTTATCAGAAAAGGGAAAGAAGAGGGGAGGAAGAGAGGCATTTCAAATTGAGACCACAATATCAGCTCTTGTGTGTGTGTGTGTGTGTGTGTGTGTGTGTGTATACACATATATATATATATATATATATATATGCTATTATTCAGTAACACAGAAAGGTCTAGTTCAACAAAAGCATAGAACGTTCTCCTCAAAATTTGTAATATTGACTATGGTAATTCCCAGTGGCCTCTTAAGTGATGCTAAATTTTCTTGGCAATTTAAAAATGCAGTTTAATGCATACAATGGCACAAATAAGTTTTCTGCAGAAATTTCCTTAGTTCTTAATATTTATATTTTAATGGCCATCATGGGCAAAGATTATGTTTTCAATCAATATTTAGTGAATAGGGTTCAATTTCTTTTAACTGAGGTGTTTTCATGTCTTATCTATATTATTGTTAGATTTATTAAATTTTGCTTTTTGTTATTATTGTGCTATTTTGCATCACCAATTAAGGAAAATGGATCAATGATTCAAAAGGGGGGAAATGATACCTACAAGTGGGGAATAAAGTAGTAAATACGCGAAAACATACTATGAATAGGACACTGGTGTCAGAAAACAATGGAAATCTATCAGGTACTAGAACAAGTAACTCTGAAAGTCTGAGGAACTTCTCAAGAACCCACAATGGAAGACTAAAAGTACGAATTGCAATGATGTATATTGGAAAAATAAGATTTTACTGGGCCATCAACCCACCAGTCTGTAATACTCACTGCCTTGTCTGCTATGAAACATGGGCAGGATGCCTTCCATGCTTTCACAATTTTTTTTTTTTTTTAACAGAGCACAGTGACCTCTCAGAAACTAGCAAATGATTAAAGACAAAGTTATTCTAGGAGAGAAAAAAGAATGAAACATTGGAAAATTTTCTCTGTCACATGCCCCTTTGGGTAGGTAATGTATCATTTCAACAGAATGTAGTATAAAGGAACAATTACTGTCATGGATATGTACTGACACCTTGCTTTACAGCTGGAGGGAACCACTGAGGCTCAGTACTTGAAAATGTACCGGTGACATGTAAGCCTCAGGAAGAAGGTTTTTGTTTTGATCATTACTAAAAAAATCATGTTACAGAAAAAGGAATATTTTATTTAGAACAAGGCAATTTTCTTAGCTGTCACATGGATTTCAAAATGCATTGGGATTAGAACTCATGGACCACTGAAGTACATGTTTGACCAGAAAGGGAAAGTCAATAAAAGGGTTTACACCTGAATGATGATTCCTACATCATTTTATTTGCAGAGATCAATGTGCATTCAACAATGTATCTAAAATTCTTAATTCCATGTAGAATAGAATTTTGAAAACTGAGACTATGTACAACCTTATTATTCTACACAATTGCACAATTATGTACAATATGTGTACTTCTTTGGGCAAGATGTATCTTTATTTTTCACCCTGAAGTATGCTATTTTGAGGGGAAAGTTGTGCATCAGGGATGAGACAAAAATGTGGCCTTTCAAGGCAGTGAAAATGGCAGAAAAAAATACTTGCTATGATTGATTTCAAGAAGAAAGCTCAAAAAGATGTAATGCACATCCTGAATAGCGTGAAGCTATCATTTTCTGGACATCGTGTGAGTGTTTTTAGCTTGAGGATGAGCTCTCAGTATTACTTAGGACTTTATGGTACAAATGACAATCACTTTTCTTTTTTTAATCTTTACCATCACCTAATGATATCCTTCACCCACTGAAAAAATAAATTAGTTGCATATTATAAAAATGAGATAACAGAATATGAAGAGATGTAGTTTAGTACTAAATGGAACTAAATAGAATATTGAGTTCATTCTTTTTATCTTCTTATAGTCTTTACTGCTCTCAAAAGTTGTCCATATACTATGTACTGTCTAGTTCAACTTGACAAAAATGTAGTTAAAAGATTACAAGCTCTCTCAATATAGGCATTTTCATGACAATTACATGTTAATTGTGATTTTTATCATTGTGGTGTATTTCTTGAAAATGAAAATGATATGCTTCTTGATTTAGTATTTATTACTGCATTGAAAGTAGTCTTTTGTGAGAACTCCATTCTTCATCAAAATGTCTATTGTCTTATTATTTTTCCCCATTATCACTTTAATCCAGCCTCATTGCTTTTTGGACTTGCCAGGTCCAAAGCCTTTACTCTAGCAGTTCCCTGTGCCTGAGACACTCTTACTCCAGAGATATCCACTTGTCTAATCTCTCACCACCGTCATGGCTTTGCTTGTATCTCACCTTCTCAATGAGGACTGACTTGAAAGTTCTGTCTCTACATGCTTCACAAAGTATTTGTTATCCCTCTTACTCTGTTCTACTATTTTATAACACATCACTTTCTAATGGACTCAATAATCTACTTATTCATTACATATATAATTTACTGTCTGTCTTTCCTCTTTAACTTACACGTTTTTCAAGGGTCAGAAATTTTGTCTGCTATATCCTATGGACTTAATGTATTTAAGTATCTAGACTGTAAGCAAATACTAGATATTCAATACATATACTAATTGATTAGTTACCAAAGAGTTATAATCATGAGTTAAAGTTGCCTTGTTGAAAAAAAAAATACAGAGTTATAAGAGAAGCTAACTGGATGTGAACACTGACAAATGGCCCAAGGTGTCAACAGGCCAGATGTAGAGACCTTTGTGAAAGACCAAAAACCAAGTAATCTTGCTCTCCTATTTAATAATGAATACTATTTATAATAATACTATGATATAACATCATGCTTTATTTTGATAAGTTTACATCATGATAACTTTTTTTAATTTGGATAAAATTGGTGCACTTTTTTTTTTTGGCCAAACATCCATAAAATTGTTTGCATATGCTAAATTATTGAGAAACCTTAGCCTACTGTATATAAGAAAAAGCCCTAAGAGATGATTTTAGAGAATAAAGTCCAGACAAGGTTGTAGACAGAAGTGCTTTCAAATAACCAGTAAGAATTAATGAGAACCAGCATCAGAGGTAACACCAAGGAGATTACTGATATGAGAAAAGAGTTATAGATATTTCCCAAACCCCTAGTCTAACTTGGGCATTGAGATGGTTTCCTACACAATTTCGAACAAATATGTGATCGTTTACATTTCTTTTTGCTTAATCATATTTATATTCCAGGGATATCCAAAGATAACATGGATGAGCCTAACAGATAAAATTGAAAATATTAGCAATAAAAGACTATATATATTAATAGATGAGGAAACAGATACCAACACCAATATATAGGTAAAATCATTCCATTTTTATTGAACTCAGAATCTGGCAATATTTTACAGGAACAAAGTAAGCAGAAGTCTACTGGTAAAAGACCTAGTTGACCTAACTTTCACTATACTCATATTAACCTATCAACTTGGAATCATCGTTAGATAACTATTACCTTGCAAAAGACAAACACAAACATTGTAAAGCACTGGCACATAGGGTTCATAGTGAGGGTGGAGGTAAACGTGGTGTAGGGTCACAAGAAGTACGTAGAAGAAAGAACTAGGAAATAAAGGAGATAAGCACACAGTGTGTCCTGGATAGAAGATGTGAGTAAGCTTAGAAATATACAGGGCAACCTGATCCTCGTTATTTCAACAACTTATTATTCCTTCCTAAATTTTCCACTGTCTTCTTCACTTTAAAGAGGAGTGAAAATAACAACCCTGATAGCACAAAGTGAACAAGTTGCTCTTAAAGAAATAGGACCAGTGCTACTGGCAAAATGGGGACTTACTGTGTAACAGGGCTGCTGTTCTGGTAGTTTGGGTGAATATAATAGTTTATTTGCATGACTGTGGACTGAGATGACAAGTCCTTATGTTAGCTAAGAGAATGATTGATTTTTTAAATTGGGTAAGAATTAAACAATTATACATTCCTGCTATGTGCTTGGCACTGTCCTGTTCTCTGTGAAAGGTATCTTATTTCATCCTCTCAAGAAACATGAGAGGGAAATTTTATTAAAACCAATTACAGACGAAACAACTGAATCTCAGAGAGGTTAAGTCACTTTTCTAAAGTGTATAAAAGCTTTCATAAATTACACTGTAGTGCTAATTCATTTGAAAATTTTCCCCTGAAACTCTGTGTTAAAGGACATAAAGCCTCTTTTAGAAGTTTTACTTGACTTACAGTCTATGAATCCAGAAATTTCTCACAAATCCACGAAAGGAGAGTTTTCTTCTCATCCTTTATTTTTCGGTTTAACTGTTACTTTCTCAGGCCTTCATGAAAAAATGCTCAAAATTACTAATCATGAGAGAAGTGCAAATCAAAACCACAATGAGATAGCACCTCACACCTGTCAGAATGGCTCTCATACAAAAGAAAAGAAATAACAAGTGTTGGTGAGAATGAGGAGAAAAGGGAACGCTCATGCACTGTTGGTGGGAATTTAAATTGGTACAGCCACTATGGAAAACAGTGTGGAGTTTCCTCGAAAAATTTAACATAAAACTACCATATGATCCAACAATTCCATGTCTGAATATTTACTCAAAGGGAAAAAAACCACTAATTTGAAAAGTTACATGCACCCCAATGTTTATTGCTGCATAATTTACAATAGCCAAGCTATGGAAGTGCCCATCAATAGATGAATGGATAAAGAAAATGTGATATATATACACACACGATAGAATACTACTCAGCCATAAAAAAGAATGAAATCTTGCCATTTGCAACAATGTAGATGGACCTAGAGGGTATTATGCAAAGTGAAATAAGTCAGACAGAGAAAGACAAAATAGTGTGTGTTTTCACTCATATATAGCATCTAAAAAAACAAAACACAGGGAAAAAAAATAACAAAACTGATATAGAGAACAAACTAGTGGTTGCCAGAGGAGGGGTATGAGAGAATGGGCAAAATAGGTGAAAGGGATTAAGAGGTACAAATGCCAGTTATAAAATAAATAAGTCACAGGGATGTAATGTGCAGCCAGATAATACACTCGATAATATTGTAATAACTTTGTACAGTGCATAATGTATAAAACAATTGAGTCACTATGTTGTATTCCTAAAACTAATCTAATATCTAATAACATAAGTCAACTATATCTCAATAATAGAAAAAAAAGACTGGGTTAGCTAACATATTTTACATTCCCATTGTACCTCTACTTTTCCTTTGTAGGATATACCACTTCAGTAATTATACAATCAAGTTTATGTTGCTTGGTTATCTAACCTCTAACCACACAGCTTCATAAGGCCAGAGACTGGGCCTATTTTATTAATTTATTCCCAGCATTTGCTGGAAGCTCAATCAAGCTTTACAGAAGGAAAGACAGGAAGAAGCCTCTGCTGGAAACATCAGGACCATATTCTAGTCTAATCAACCAAGATAACTAGATTATCTGGGGAACTGGCAGGTTGTTCCACGTCATCAGCAAATTTATCTGCTGTACAGTAGCTTCTCTCCTCAGTGTTCCACTAGAGTTCGAGATCCTCATAATAGATTCTTACACTCTAAAGAGACAAGATTAGCATGTATGGTAAATGAATATAATTTACTCTAATATTGTGTGTTTATTTTTTTCCCAAAGTTTCCTGTGAATTCTTATATTTATTTCTGTGGGGAATGTCAGAAAGGAAAGAAGAGAAAATACATTGAAAATTGAATTCTGTGCATGCACACACATGTGTGTGTAGGTAAATTGAATCCTACTTCCCATTTCCACTATATTATATAGAATAGTATTTAAAAGATGTGTAGTCAAACTACCTGGGTTCAAATTATAGTGCCATTATTTACAAACTGTATTAACTTGGGCAAGTTACTAATGATTTCTTTGTCTCGGTTTTCTGTAATGTTATCAGTTAAGTTGGGGTAATATTATTCACCTCCAAATAACAGAGGAGTCAATGTTTGTTAAGTCCACAGACCATTGCCTGGAATACTATAAATGCTTAATAAGCCCTGACTATTATAGTGATTATTTTGAAGAAAAACTTGAAATAAAATAAGTGATGATTTGAAGAAATCTAGAGCATCTTGGCTCCAAAGACTGTAAAAATACCCTGATATCATCTTCACTATACAAGTAAAAATATCTAACTCTAAACTGAATTATAGTGTGGAATGCAGAGACAAAGTAGGATCAGGAGTAAAAATACATCTCAATATGTGAGAAATGCCTTTTTAGTCCCTTTCCTTTTTCAAAACTCATACTAAAACTACCAGAAGAACAAGAAAGAGAAATAAAAACTTGACTTTGTCAAAGCTAGGAGACATCTTTAACTATTCAACCAATACTATCTCATGCCAGAGAACATGGAAAATAGCAAATGACTTAGCAGAGTGGGAGAAAGTCATACCTAAGGGCTGCGAAGGGGGTTCCACATGTGAAAGTTTTCTCAGCTTGCAGATCCCTATACAGTCCTTGGAAGTAATTGGGAGGAATCAGTCACCAAGTTAAGTTCTTGGAGTAAGCTAGATCCTTTTGAAACTTCATTTTAAGTTTTTAGGGCAGACACAGAAAAGCCTTTTGTCCATGGCTAATTTTGCCCCACCACCAAAGTGACATTCTGAGGATTCTATTTGTCTCATTTATTCCAAGATTTTTGCCATGATGGTTTGTGAGATTATGACCCATTCCTTGACTAGAGTATGTCTACTCCATTCTAGTGGTTCTTTTCCTGTGGATTCTTTTCACAGTTATAGATCAATACTCAGTGAAAGGCACAAGGGGACCCTTCTGTAGAATGTGATGATTTGAGAAATTCACTAGAATAAGGAATTAGACAAAAAGTGTCTCCTAATGGAAAAAGAGATACATAACATTCCTTTTGATGCTAATTTAAAATATATACTTAACCTCCAAGAATAATTTTCTGGTTATTATTCAAAGGCCATGATACCATATAAAGATGAAGAATATAAAGATGAAGAATCAGCTAGCATTTGAATTTTTTATCAATAATAAATTGTTACTCCATCAGAAACCTAAGCAAACAGTTACTTCCAACTTAATACTTATTTAGATTTGATTTTTTTAAGTTAACTATTGTGCTAGAATACCAGGATGCAATTGTGCTAAAAACTGTTTTTTTCTGTATATGAATGAATAATTTTTCTCACTATATATAGGGAAAAAATTTCCTCTTTCCCAATAGGAGATATGAAATAATTCAGTAAGCTACAGGAGTTTCTCAATATCTACCAAATAATGCTGACAATGCTAGCTGACATTTATTGAGCTCTTAGTATGTGCCAAGAACTTTGCACACATTATTGTGTTGTGATGCAAAGAACCTTGGAGTTGATGCAAAGTACTTGGTTTTATTTCTCAGCCTGTCCATTTCTAAGTGTCAGTGGGAAAACTCACAAAGTTTTCCAAGCATTTGTTTACTTATCTATAAAGTGAGGAGAAGGAGACCCAGAGAATCTGACCAGAAACAAGATGTGAAAACCCTTCTAAAACCCTATGATACAATATTATCTTTGAAAACATGCCATCATGACTTGTATATTCCCTTTGATATTCATATTATATGCAATGATATTTTTCTTTATTTCATAACACATGCTCCATAACATATATATGTGTATTTGCATGTGTATGTATATATATGTATTTCTTGTGTTTATATATATGTGTGTATAAATATATTTACACAATATATACATATATGTGTGCACACATACACACAAACACACACATATTTCTTAACATATACTTCCAACTGGTTTTCAAGAATAGAAAACAATGACCAGTCTCTTCACTAAGACTGACCTATATGTAAACTCCTCTTTTCATATATAAATAAACTGCAAATTATATTATCCATAATTGTACCAGAATTTATTAATTCAATAAATGGGAGAGTAGGTCCCACTTTAATGTGACACAGTCCTAATTTGTCCTTTTTCACTTACCAGTTTCCTCTTGTTCTAGTCTTCCAAACTTATACTAAAAAACATTGTTTATCTGAATTAAAAAGAATTCACAATTTTTCATACATCTCGAATGCCAGCAGTAGAATGACAGAGTCTCTTGTGTTGCTCAAGAAATTACCTTAAATTCCAAGATCAACCCCCACGGGTTTAATTTTATCAAAGAATAGATGTCTTGTCAAATACACCCCAACCAACATAATCAGTAGCTTTCGAAGTATGTTTGACATTGAGAAGGACTGAAAAATAACATAGGAGTCAGAGAAACAGACATCTATGGCCTGTCAAATTTTTTGTAGACATCATGCTATTATCAAGGCACATCAGGATAAAATAAAATGACCTAGCTGACCACAGGCTTACAAATGTCTTGGGAAAGAAGGAAAAACGGTGAATCAAAAGGTAGCTTTGTTGCATGTCCCCCCAGGCCTTCTTATTGACAGGAATGACAATGGTCCCAAGATGCACCATTATCTATGACCAGCAAGCAGACATCAAATGCTCCTGAGCTGTATCTGTCAGAATAGAAAATTCTGCTCAAAACAGACAAGCTTGTTACATTTTGTTCAGCTAAGGTTTGTCAAAAGCCAGGGTCAGTTGGATGTGCCCTGCCCTGAAGGGGAATTGAAAAGCAAGAGAAGTACATTATTCCTCAATGTTTCTTCTGCGAGGAGACTTTGAGTCTGCTTGACCAAAATGTTTTGAAAGTCAAGTCATGACTCAAAGGAAGTGAAAGACAAAGTTAATAGTTTGTCTTTTAACTACTTAGGAATGAAGTTCATATGCAAAAGAGGCAGAGTTTAAAAAGATTCCTACATTTAGAGAACTTCTGTGCTAAGTGTGATTTGTTATTTCAAACTCAAAAGAGAAAATCTACTGTTACTGAAATTAGAGAGAACAAGTTAATGTGTTCTGGCCAAGCATTTTTATGCCGTGGCATTATGGAGCTTATTACAGTCTGAAATATTTACACTGGTAAGAGGTTCCTCTAATTTGCTTCTTTTTGACTAAAGAGAGATTTTATATACAAATGTCCAGCCTCTGACACTTAAGTAAACTCACAAACTTGGGGAAACATCTGTTAACCACTCATAAGAAAATGCAAGTTGAGAGTATTTCTTTAATTGACTCCTTAAAAAATTAACACAAACTTTTTTCCCCCTTTTAACAAATTTGAGGGTGAAAATGTAGCCATCACACAGACTCTGAACAAAGGGATTTTTTTCCTCCCCTCCCCTTCCTTATCTTTTTCTTCCCTTCCCTTCTCAAATCCTTCTTTCCCTCTCCTCCCCTCTTCTCTTCTCTTGTTTTCCTTCTCAATTTATAGTTTAGCACTTTTCCTAGGTCCAAAAACAAGTTCAATTATCATCAAACTTGTAAGTGGTCTGGTTAAAAAATGTTATCACGTGTTATAATTCCTAAACTTAGGTAAATTTAAAAAAATAGTTTGCAAACCGATGGCCACGATTATTCTATTTTAATAATCATGATCTTTTCCAAAAGTCTGATCTGTCATCTTTAAAAATTGAGAGATTTCACACAATAACTTTAATTTTCAGATTCTTAGAAAAGTTGGTAATTTGGCAGTACTGAGCTTGAATTTCTGCATAGCAATACTCTGCAACACAGGAGGGTGAGGAACATGGCCAGACAGGACCTATGATCTCTAGTGCATCATAGTTCTCACTAGGTTTAATTCTCTCACTTATCCAGAGAGGTGTGAGTTGTGAATTCTGCTCAAATTCAATTAACAAATTAAACTGATCAGTTATATTCCATATTCTACATGACTGTACAGTTCTACTTAGAAACTCATGGGTCAGAATGTAATTATCTAATTCTTTAATAAATGGAAATTCTATCTCTATCACTAGACTGTAAGCTTTGTCAGGAGCGAGATCATATTTTAGACCTGGTTTACTATTTATATTCATACAATGAATGCCTGTGGAAAGAAGAGAGGAAGGAAGGAAAGACAGAAGGAAGGGAGGGAGGGAAGAAATAATTTTTAAAAGAGAAAATCCATCTTTCATTCTTTTTTCATCTCCAAAAGTACCAATCATGCTGTAGGTACTTTAACTGATACTCTTGTTCAACTGGTTAAATAGGAAAAAATATGGGCCTTAGAATTCTATATCACCCAACTAATATTATAGGGAAGTTCACATGAGATCTTATATTTCTCTAATTAATTTTAGAAAAGTTTCATGATAATAATTTATGACACATTTTTTGATGGTACCTTATTTCTAATATTATTGTGCAAGGTCATCTATCTACCTTAAGTGTATCTCAACTGTAAAGCTGGAAAAATTACCTCACTCTAACAATTAAGGCAAGAAAATGCTTCTGTGTTCAAAATAACAATGTCTTATGAATTGGAATATCTTTTAATTATTGATGGCTCTAAAACTTTCTCCACACAACATTCCATTCCTTTGCACTAATTAGAGAAAAGCAATACTAGATTTGGAGTCAGTAGCCCTTGAGTTCAACTCCTAGATATGTCATTTATTAGTAGTACTACAGTCAAAATTTACTTAATCCCAATGTGCCTTAACCTTTCCATCAGTAAAGTGGAGTCAAAGACACCTTTCTCACTTACATAACTACTCAATTGAAAGTGCTATGTAAAAATGTAAACATTTTCTGTTTTTCCAATATCAATAGTCCTACCTTAAGAAACATAAAACATAAAATTTAAGAACAAGTTTTTGCCTTTAAAATAAAACATACAATTTGATCTTTTCTATTTACCACTCAATCTGATAAAGATAATTGATCTAACCAGTCAATTAATCTGATGGCCAATTTGACTGAATTAACCAATTAATTGTGAAACAAAGCCAAACAGTTGATCAGTTCATCCTAGCAGAGAAATGCAACGTATCAAAAGTTGTGTTTTAGGATAACCTAGAGTAATTTGCTCATTGATTTATTTTTGATTCTGAGATTTCTAACGCTAAAGTAAAATGTGTGAGTCTCTGATAAGGCACAAAAAGTTCTATGGGAACATAGAAATTCTAGTCAGACAGTAGTAACCTTGTCCAATAATCTCTAAAATAATTTCACTCACTTTACCTTGATACACCTTTGAAATTCCTACTGATCTCTCTTGAGCATGATCAAATGACCAACTCCATGAAGCTTTTTTGGAATTCTCTAGACTAAGTTGAACACCCTATTCATACTATTCTATTCATTGTTATGGCCTTCAATCTATTACACTCTAGTTATCTGTTATCTGGCTACCTTTAATAAAATTGTGAGGAACTTGAACACAGAGACTGTGTGATCTTCATGTTGAAACCAAAAAAAATCTAGCATAGCATCTGGACTTTTCAAGTGTTCAGTGAACACTTCTTTAAAGAGAAATGTAAGAGTCATTATACTACTAACCAACAAGTAAAATAAATGCCTAAACAATAAGAAGGAACAGAATATATGAAGAGGAATAATATATAGGGGCTTTAATTGAGGGATCTTCTCTTATCTCCATTCTCTGTCCTCTTGTAGCATCTTTTGGTCCACTGTACTTCCTTCTAACTTAGAGAGAGCCAATTTTTGTATCCTTACAGGTCGGTAGACACACTCTTGAATGGAGAATTATCTTGAGAGCCATGGCTTTTGATTGTAGGTGTGAGAGAATAATCTTTTCTGAAACTCTCTAATGATCAGAACTGAAAGCATATGACTGAGGGACTGGATTACAAACCATAAACTCTGTAATATGTGACAACTGAAAAGTTATTTTCCTTTCCAAAGAGAGAGAAGATTTTGAACCCGAAAGAAGCAAAGCATTGAAGGGAATATGACTGTAATTTAGGTACTTGTCAGTACCTGAGAAAGGGTCAGCCTCTCAAGAGGGTAGATTTTTTTTTTTAAAGATTAACTAAGTTTAGCGGGATATAGAAAGCTAAAGTAACCTTGGTTCAATTCTCAAGTTGAACTCAGAAGTACTGGCAAACTAGAAGAGGAATTTGGATGATATTGTAAATGCAGACTGACAGAGCAGAGGCTATCAAAGAATGGAGGTTATTATTAATGGATGCCAACACATGAGGATAACCAAAATCAAGACAGCCCAGCCACCAGGAAGCTGAAGGCAGCATGGCTAGAGAAAGTCATATAAAGCCATGGCCCTTTGCTCAATGCAAGAGATAGGTAAGCTTCTAGAAATTTACACTGTTCATAAGGAGAAGGGAGGAAGAAGATAGGAGAAAGAAAAATATTGTATTGATTGAGTTAAAATCTGAATACACAGAGCCTAATGCTAGCAGTGACTTTGTAATCTTGAATTAAAATTGGAAAATTTTCATATGCTAATTGAAAAAGTAATATCAAGAAAATTTTGGTTGTATTTTAAAAAAAAGTGACAAAGGGGAAAGGGGAGGGGAAGGGATAAATTGGGAGATTGGGACTGACATAAATACACTACTATATATAAAATAGAAAACTAATAAGAACCTACTGTACAGCACAGGGGACTCTACTCAATACTCTGTAATGACCTATATGGGAATAAAATCTAAAAGAGAGTGGATATATGTATATGTATAACTGATTCACTTTGCTGTCCAGCAGAAACTAACACAACATTGTAAATAAACTATACTCCAATAAAAATTAATTAAAAATATAAAGCATGAGGATAATAAAAAATAAATTAAATACAAGTGATACTACTTTTTATACTCAAGTGTGTGTACTGTTGCAACCACACAATTTAAAGTGGCTACATACACTTCTGCGTATAGTTAGGAGTTTAAAGTGTTTTAATGGGTCATTTAGAATGATAATAGTAATAAATATTTGGTAGGAAAAACAATCGTTTTTACTAACTTGGATTATTAACTACTATTAACTACATTATTTTCATTTAATTAACAGTTTGTGTTACGTTTTGTCATTATTCATGATTATAAAGTTATAATGTTATAATAATGACTATTAATATGTTCTATTTTTATTTTAAATGTTTTATGGGAAACAAAACCTGGGCTTCCACTAAGAAAACAGCTATCCCTTCATACTTTTTGTTTGGTTTATTTAAAAATTTAAAATTAACCTGAGCCTAAGCTTAGACTCAGTCACTTACAAACTGTGCCTTGAGCAAGTTGATTAAAAGGTCAGGACAGCCTTGATTCTTTAGTTTGTGTGATAAAGAGATAAATCCCTTTGCCCTAGCTTTTGACAGTTCAAAACCATTGATATATGGGAAAGTGTACTGAAAGCAAAAGAGCTGTGCAATACAGTTTACTGTTTTATCAATGTGTTATAAAATATTTCTAAATATTTCAAAGGTACTATTTCATTTTTCATTACAACTGACTACTTCTTAATCATTCATGAAAAAAAGTCACCTGACCATATAAGTTGGTTGGTTCCCTTGTAACACCTAATTTAATCTTCATGATTGACAAGATACTTTAATATACAGGGTATAGGAGTGGAATAATAATAGATTATTGAAAATACGTGCTAGTTTACTTTTTACAGTTTCAAAGGACGTCATTAGACATACTTGACTCAAGAACTACTTTAGTTAAATATAATTTTAACATTCGCTGCTCTCTTAATCCTTATAAAAACAAACAAAGCCCCCCTAAACTTTTACTGGATATCTAGGATTAGAAAAACCCCAGAATGGAAAATTAACTTTCTAAGTCTTGGTCAATTCAAATAGGCTTTGAGAATTCCCAGGGGAGGCTACAGAAAGACTTGTGCACCGAGGATCTTTAGTAATTACCTTCAATTTTAGCCCAGGTTTGTACCCACCCATTTTGCCTGTTTATAGTCAGTCTGTGAGATGGTAACAGCTAAGATTTTCATAGATAATGGAAGAGTTTGTCATAGAAATGTCACCAAAATAAAAAATTAAATGTAAAACATTCAGCAAAATGACAGTAACATTTTCAGGTAGGAATCTGAACTGAGACTTCAGTCATTATCATTGTGTATCCAGAAGAGTCACATTTTTCTCTCTCCCATTTCCGCCCTCAATAAGCCAAAAGAAGACACTTACTATTGCAGAAATTCATTTGCATACCAGAAAGATGAATCTGTTGTCTTTTATCATGCACAGATCTTACAAACTTATAGGAGGATGTGCATAAGAAACAGATGAAGTTGCAGGTGTGACAAGATGGGTTAGAGAAAACTTTGGGTTGTATGAAGGGTCATTTACTGACTGTTCTGTGCACTTAATCGCTGTGCCTATATTTCTAGGTCTCTACTATAAGCCTCATTTAACCAAACTAGAACCAGGAAATGGTGATCCTCATGTCAGCTGCTACCAGCCAGAAGTACTTTGGGAAATAATTTTACTTTTTATCACTGGGAAAAGAAAATAAATGTGGAATTAGAATCACTACAAGCCACTCTAACTGTGGTCCTTTACCTTACTTTTGCAAAGATGTATGAAGTCCTTTATCTCTCATTCCTACTGTTTGGTTTGAATTTTACCCATTGAGTAGCTTGTAGAAATTCAATGACTATAAACATTGTTCTGAAGGAAGACAATTTTTTTTAAGTGCTAAATTAAAAGAGTTTCTTGAGTTTTAGAGTTAAACTGCAAGATGCCATTAATCTTCCAATGGAGTAGGTTTTAGTAGAAGGCACTAATGAAATTTTTCATACTATAATTCATCTCTTTTTTCCATTAAAATGGAAGGTATTCTAAAGCTTAGATTTAAACATCCCATGATCCTCTTAATTTGGAAAAAAAAGTAATTGAAAACATTATTGACTCCTGGGACATTGTGTTCCTGGTATTTGTCATACAGTTATAAGTGAAGCATTAGGAGATGATATAAATACGACAAACTTGATCTCATAAGACTTATCTAAAAATGTGTAATAAATGTTCTTGCCTTTATAATGGATTCTACAATTCATTTATTCTGAAAGTGTTTATTAAGTGCCTGTTATATACCAGGGAATACTTTGGAACTCAGAAAAATTGTATTAGCCTAGGTTCTGTCCAGAAAGCAGAACCTGAGACAAGGGTTTGAGTGCAGCCAGTTTATTTCAGAAAGAGATCCCAAGGAAGAAAGTAGAGTGAATACAAGACTGCATCACCAATAAGTTACCATCATTGGCAAATGGTTTGCTCATGCTGTGGACAATTTGAGGCACTGTGTGGAATATGATTTAGACGGTTCATGGAATGGAAGCAGGGGCATTTACGCACCAGCAACCATCCCCTATTGGTCAACTGTTGCCCTCTCAAGTGTTAATTCTCCCAGAATCCTAGGTTTGCCCAGGGATCAGAATATTCAAGTCAGTTTCCACACTAGTCTATCATGAAACCAGGGCAGGAAGTAAGATTTAACCAGTGTTGTTGAGGAAGTGCTGTCAGTAAAAGGGAAGCCAAGAAGCTATCGGTTATGTAAGCATACCACAAAAAATGGGGGAATGTATCATATTCTTATTAATAGGCTTATTTACTTTTTTACTCAAGGTGTTTACAGAGTATTTATTATGTGCCAGGCACTGTTTTAGGCATGGAGATACAGCAGTAAACAAAACAGACTCTAATCCCTGTTTTCATAGAGTTAAATAGAGTGGGAGAGAAGGTAGAAAAATGAGAAAATTGTGTTTAATCAGATGATAATAAAACAGAGTGGGATAGGAAGCCCTGCAGGTATCTGGAGGTATAGCTGACAGGATTTGCTGCTGGATTCAATAAAGGGTATGAGAACTTTAAGAGGACTCATGGATAACAGTAAGAATTTCTGTTTTGTTTTGCTTTGTTTTTGCTGGAAGAATGGAGTTGTCATGTACTAAGGGGAGAGAGGCTAAGAAGAGCAGGTTAAAACAGAATTCTGTTTTGGACATGTTTAACATGAGAAACATATTAGTCAGTCACATGTAGACGTTTTGATATACATGAGTCTGATGTTAAGCAGGAATGACTGGTCTGCAAATAAACATTTGAGTATCTTCACAGTCATAGTGGATTAGGACCCATCCTAAAGACCTCATTTTAATGTAATTACCTCTTTAAAGAGGTAATGAGGTTAGGGCTTCAACATATGAGGTAATGAGGTTAGGGCTTCAACATATGAATTTGGGGAAAGAACACAATTCAACCTATAACAAATGGTGTGTTTTGGTAAGTGAGGGGGATGAAATTTAAAGCACAGGTGGAGGAACTGGCCTTATGGTGACACAGACAAATTAAAGAAAGGCAGAGAATAAGATGTGCTTGCTGGTAGGAAGGTAGATATGATGAAGAAGAGTGTAGATATTTCCTGGTTATTCATATTTTCTCAATGAAATTAGAAGCAACTAATAATCTCACTGAGAGTAAAGGGAAGAAGATGGAGGTTTGAGAAACGAGGACACAGTGTAGTTACCTAGGAGAATAGGAGAATAAGAAGAATTAAGAAATACAGTGTGGTTTCTGGCTCCCCACTTGAATATAGTCATCATGAATTTGAAGTAAAATCAGTCATAATGTTTTCCCCAAATTTGCTCAGTTGCCAAAGACCAGGCATGAGATTGGTGATGACTTTGATTTCACCAAGGTTTGGATTTTGCCAGGTGAATACAATGAATGGAGAGGGGCCAAGGAGTCATTTTAATAAATGATAGACCATGAAATCCAAGCTGGTAAAAGAATAAATTGAGGAATGAAGTCAGAAAGAGTGAAAAAGTAGTAGAATCAACAGAATGTAAGTTAGATGGGTACAAGAGTTGTCGGAGCTGGGTGACTAGAGGCAGTGGTGCGAAAGAACAGGAAGTGGTGCTATGCTGGAAACTGAAATTTGGAGAGAATACAGTTGTTGTTAATGTCAATCTCTCAGTCAAAAGTGGAAGAGTGAAAGGATAAAGTAGGATGAAAGACTGTATATATTATGGAGGAGTGAAAGTCAAGGAACTTTGAAGCCAAGGAATTACTGAGAGATTCATCTGCATGGATAATTCTAAAGAATTACAACAGCAGGACTTCCCTGGTGGCACAGTAGTTAATATTGCACACTCCCAATGCAGGGGGCCCGGGTTCCATCTCTGGTCAGGGAACTAGATCCCACATGCATGCCTCAACTAAGAGTTCCCATGCCACAAGTAAGGAGCCCGCGAGCTGCAACTAAGGAGTCCGCAAGCCGCAACTAAGGAGCCCGACTACCGCAACTAAGACCTGGCACAACCAAATAAATAAATAAATATTAAAAAAAAAAAAAGAATTGCAACAGCACTGGAAAGAGTGACAATACACCAGAGGTTAAAATATTACATGGATGGGGCTTCCCTGGTGGCACAGTGGTTAAGAATACATCTGCCAATGCAGAGGACATGGGTTCAAGCCCTGGTCCGGGAAGATCCCACATGCTGCGGAGCAACTAAGCCCATGCGCCACAACTACTGAAGCCCACATGCCTAGAGCCTGTGCTCCACAACAAGAGAAGCCACCGCAATAAGCCCGTGCACTGCAGCGAAGAGTAGCCCCTGCTCGCCGCAACCAGAGAAAAGCCCACACACAGCAACAAAGACCCATCGCAGCCAAAATAAATAAATTAATTAAATTAAATAATAAAATAAATAAATCTATAAAAAATATTAGATGGATGAGGAAAAGTGATCAGGGTCCTGTAAATAACTGCTCTAAGAGGAAGGGAGTACAGTATTCTTTGATGGCATAAGCTTTAAAACTCTCTTTTTAAGCAAAAGAGAAGAAACAATGGTCAAAAGTGGCAATGAGCAACAAGGAAAATACCTAACTCACTACTAAGCCCAAGAGTATGATGAATTTAGGAGAAGAATATGAAGACATGGATTCTCTCCCTGTACCTGGAATTGTGAAGGCTGAGGAAGGAGTAGGGTTTGTATAGTTACATTGGATAAATATGGATAGTTATGAAAGTGATCTATCAAAGCATGAGCAGCGCATTTAGAATGAATTCACCCTTACACTCTTTAGAGCTCATATTACTTTCTCAGAAATCTCTGTTGAGGAATTACTTGTTTGTTCATTTATTTAGTACTTATTTAACAAATACTGGTAAAGGGATTACTTTATCCGGAGACTGTTCAAAGAGCTTTGAAAATGTTAACCAGTTAATTTTCATAAGAACCCTAGGAAGTAGAAACTGTTATCTCCACTTTAAAAATGAAAAACAACTGGGGCACAGAGAGGTTAAAGAAAATGTTCAAGGTTATATTTTAATGGTAATAAAAATATTACTTAATCTCAGATTTAAGTAAAGGCATTAAATATGAGAAGTAAACGCTCCATCAGGGTTTATACCAAAAGCATTAACTATTTAGTTATTGTAATAATTAATTAATAATGAAAAAAATCATACTTCTTAAAGTAACCAGTTTTTAATTGATTTGAATCAACAATTCAGGCAAAATTATTCCTCCTAAATGATCAGAACTGAGGCCTGAAAGACTGAAATGATTCTTTAGTTTGGCAAGAAACATTCATTGAGTACCAGGATTTTTCAGACATTTATCCTTGTACACAAAAGAGTGAAAAGGGATCCAGGATTCTAAGGAGCTCACTGTCTCTTGGAATGCACTGTACACGGAGCTGTGGAGAAAGGAGGCAAAGGAAGCCGTGCAAGCCCAGAGGTGAAGATTCTCTGCTGTAGGAGTCACCAGTGGCTCAACTAGAGTGACATTTTGAAATGGAGCAGGACCCTATGGTCCTTCCCCCCATGTCCTCCACCTGCCTTTTGTCTGTGAAAAAACTTTAGCCAAAGAATAAGTTTAATCAGAGAAGTGAGAAAATGCAGAAACAAAGGAAAATAGTCTAACAAGGCTAAATAATAATAAGTTTACTCAGTAAGTGTAGTCAAGGACCTTTAGTCCCTCCTCTAGGGCTAGAGATAATCTTCTGAGCCATATCCTGTGAGCTGTCTGGTAGATACTGAAACCCCCACCAGGTGGAAGAAGTTAACTACATGACGACCAGACTGTAGCCATGACCTAAGCTGCCACAATTCCGAGAATTGGCTTCAAAGAATTGGGAACAAACTGACCCTGGCACTAAAGATTAACTGTACTTAAAACAATCAAGATGACACTGGTCAGACCACTGCATGACCAATTTCAAGATGACTGTCGAGGTGACTGCTGTTTCTGCATGTAGCCCCTTCCCTCCATCTATAAAAGCTCTTGCCCACTGGTTGTCAGGGTGGCAGAGTCAGCCTTGGGACAGAAGTCTGCCCTCCCCCGCAGTTGCTGGCATCCAAAATAAAGCAAACTTTCCCTTCCACCAACCTTGCCTCTTTCTTGGCTTTAGAGCAGCGAGCAGCCGGCCCTCACTACTGAGCAGAGGACTAGATTGTCAGGCTGGTAGCAGAACAATCCAGGGTCAAAAGGGTAACAAACTCAAAGGTTCTTTAAAGGCAGGATGTGTTTTGTCAATGGTGTGACCCACACTGTGCCTGAGTGCAAGCTATCTCCATGGGGGGTGCTGGAAGGGGTTTACCATGGGGGGAGAGGATCATGTTTACTTTAGTAAAATACAGATGCCAGGACTGAATTGGAGAGAGACTAGTGTTATGCTGAACTGGAGCATGTCCAGCAATAAGCCAGGAGAGAAATAATCAACCTCATCTAGCACCAAACTCCTCCTTGCTTTTCTTGATCTACCTGTTGGGAAAGCATAGTTTTTCACTGCCAGGTACCAAATACCCAAGCTCAACGAAGTATAAGTCTAAAAAGAGCATACATTATATTTATCAGCAAGCATATCAGGATTAATACAACATTGTTGGTTTGGAAAGGGGTTTAAGCGCTAAGTGAAAAAATCTAGCTAATGTTGAACAAGCTAGGTAGTTAACTTGCATACTTTTAATTTCTTTAGCTAAAGGTTACCCATACTTCTCTCTAGAGACATGAGAAGTATGATGGCTTCCGTGTTAGTTTTCTTATTTATCTGTTTTTCCTATTTGTCCCTAGTCACTTTGTAGAAAGCTAGAAAACAGTGGGTTCTACACAGGGCAGCTCTTTGTAAAAGCGGTTTATTTTGGTCTATGGAGAACGAGGGGATTGCAAAGTCAAATAGCACCAGTCTATTTCTTGCCCCACAGAAAACACCGTTCCTATAGTAAAATAGTATAAAGAAGCTTCTATGAGGAGCTTGGCTCCTAACAGTGAGGATCAGAGCTTTGTACAGGAACTCCCAAGAATTGAGAGTTTTCATTCTGGTTTATCAGCGTGCATATATTTCCTATTTCAGAAAAGGTAAAACAGCCATTTACAAAAGAAAGTCATTCTGTATCCTAAGCATGTGAATAAAAAGTTAAAGCAAAAACAAAATCCAAGAAACCAACACCTGTCATAGGATGCTAGCAGTGGGCTGTATCGAGAATTGCAATGTCCTGAGGCTGTTTTTCAGGGGAAATACTTGAGGAATAGGCAGGGATGGTCTCCTGGGACATATTCTAGACATCTTGCTGCTGCCAGGAGGAACAACCACCCTGAGGAGAATGAATAGCAGGTTTGGGTTGCTGTAGCCTTGGATCTTGGCAGACTGAAACCAAGCAGGACCCTGTGGAGCTCCTGGACACAGAAACCTTTCTGTCCTCCTGTTTCTTGACTTCAGCCTCCATGACCTTTCTTGAGTTCCAAAGGGCAGATTTGAACAGTTGCAATTCCAGGAAGGGAAGGGAAGGGATGCAAAGACAAGGGAAGGGCAGCCAAGAAACAACAGTACAGCCTTGGGGCAGGGTCCTGGTTCCACCTCAAGGGATACACATAACAAAGTCTTTAAACTCTTTAAGATGTCAGCATTCTTCATACCAGAGAAAGACCACCTAAGGCTACATTAAAGGAAGCAGGGAAGCTCATCAAGAAGATTACCTGAGACCAGATTAGAGGAGTACAGGCCCTGAACACACCCTAATTTTATCAGCAATCCCACCCTTGAACCATTGCTACAAAACTCCTCATCAAATCAAGCCTGCAGTGTCCCCCGTTGCCTGGCAAAGAAATAAAGCTATTCTTTTCTACTTCACTCAAAACTCTTGTCTCTGAGATTCAATTCGGCACCAGCGCACAGCAGCCGAGGTTTCTGCATTAAGATTTTGGATTCAGTTTCTGGACCAAGTGCTCAGGTCACTGCCCCCAAGCCTCTGACTATTTGGCCTGAAGGCAATATGTTTTTGGCCCTTGTTCACACCTACCCCACCCTATTCTGGCCTCAAGTCATCTTATCTCTGCACAGCTTTAGGGCCAGAGCCAGGTCCCCCACACCTGGCAGGGCCCCTGGGTTGAGATGCTGCTTCACTGTGACTGGGGAGGGGAAGGGGCAGAGCCTTGCCAAAGATTGGGGTTCGCTTGACAGGTGGTGTGATCTTCTTGCCAAATGTCCTCTTACTACAAAGTTTTGCATATGGTTTGCCTTTCACATGTACTGCTTTTCCCTTCTAGTTAATCTCTTCTCATCCTTCAGATTGAAATTCAATCTTCAGTTCCCCAAAGAAGCCTGAACTTCCCTAACTAGGTCAATTCCCCCTTTCATATGCTCTGACAACACCACACACATCTTATCCTAGCACTAAATTCAAATATGGATTTACAGTAGTCCCTCCAGTCTGTGTTTTTTTCTTTCCACAGTTTTAGTTACCCACCATCAACCTTGGACTGAAAATATTAAATGAAAAATTCCAGAAATAAGCAATTCATAAGTTTTAAATTCTGGGCCATTTTGACTAGCGTGATGAAATCTTGCACCATCCTTCTCCGACCTGCCTGGGATCCCCAACTATTGACACTGTCTTCTCCTGACATCCAACCACGGACATCGTCATGGGTCAGTGATCCAGGATTACCCAAAGCAGATGACCCTTCTTCTGATGTATCATCAAAAGGTCAATAGTAGCCTAGCGCTAAGTGACAATGTCTAAGTCATTCACCTCACTTCATCTCATCACACAGACACTTTATCATCTCATATCATCCCATGAAGCCAAAGGGTGAGTACAGTATAATAAGATATTTTGAGAGACAGACCAAATTTACATAACTTTTATTACAGTATATTGTTATGATTGTTCTATTTTATTATTAGTTATTATTGTTACTCTCTTACTATGCCTAATTTATAAACTAAACTTTATCGTAGGTATGTATATATAGGAAAAACATAGTATATAAGGCTTGCAACTATCCAAGGTTTCAGGCATCCAACTGGGGTTCTTGGAATGTATCCCCTGAGAATAAGGGGGGACTACTGTACATTTATTAATAGAATCATTTGATTAATTTCTGCCTCCACTATTATACTATAAGCTTCCTGAAATCAGGGATCCCTGTCAGGTTTTACTCAATCTTATATTCCAAGCACAGTGCCAGGCACATAATAGGTACACGGAAATATTGGTTGAATAAATGAAAGTATGGACTAAGGGAATGGAAATGGGAAGTGAGATGTGGGTAGGAATTTTGAATTAAATGAATGTATGACTGAGTACTCCTTGATGCTATTTGAAGATTAACTCACATTTTAAAAGCAACTCTTCAAAATTATATATTAGCATGTTTTCATATTTATAACATTTGTTGGAATGAGAAAAGAAGGCAGGTATATTCAGTTTTCTGATTCTGAAAAAAAATGAGTAGACATACAGTTTCTACAGTGAATAAGGAAATTATGGCAATGTCATCTTTCCTTTAGCTGAAATTTTTCTTGTATCCTTTTCTCACCCTGTCTTCTTGCCCTTCCCACCTTATGCATATTTCAAGACAGAGCTAAAACCCATCTCCTTCATGATGCTTATTATAATATTCAATCAATATTGATTAATAGATTGCTATGCTCAAACCCCTAGGTCTGGTTAATGTGTGTTTAATTATCTTTTCTCCCTGATTTCACAGGTAAAATAGTCACAACAGTAATGGATCTACACAACTACCAGCAGGAAGCTAACTGGATGATTGATTAACAACACATGGAGTCATTTTTCCACTCCCAACAAATATTTTTCCTAGTGGCAGAATATCTGAATTTCAAATATAATAATAACTGTGTACCTTGCCTACACTGTTTCAGTGACAAAAAATTATTGTCACAGTGACCAATTATTTTACTATTTTTATATTGCTGACTTTTACTCTATGCTACCTTGGATTTTTTTTTTTTCTCAAATTTCTATGCAAGAATCAAAATTTGAAATCCTAAGTTCAACTTTAAGAGCTGGTAGTTGTATCATGAAGTCAACAAAGAAAAAAAACAGTTTGATTAAATTAACTAAATTGACTAAATCTGTGAATTGTTAAGAACAGTATCTTTGTCTTTTCAAACCTGTGTCTTACAAATTTTAACAGGATAGGGCTTCCCTGGTGGCACAGTAGTTAAGAAAGCGCCTGCCAATGCAAGAGACACGCGTTCGAACCCTGGTCCAGGAAGATCCCACATGCCGTGGAGCAATGAAGCCCAGGAACCACAACTACTGAGCCTGCACTCTAGAGCCCACGTGCCACAACTACTGAAGCCTGCGTGCCTAGAGCCTGTGCTCCGCAACAAGAGAAGCCGCTGCAGTAAGAAGCCCACGCACCACAAAAAAGAGTAGTCCCCGCTCACCTCAACTAGAGAAAGCCTGCAAGCAGCGACTAAGACCCAAAGCAGACAAAAATAAATTAATTAATTAAAAAACTTTTAACAGTATATAAGAACTTAATCTCATGTCATATTTCACCTACTCTGCCCCTGCTGCTTTTTTGTGTGTCCGACATTTTTCTCTGCCAGGTGTCTAAGACGTAGCATTGAACAATACTTCTCTCCCCTTTCTCATTAGTCAAGGAGCATGGATATTTTGTTACAAGAATAAATAAAAGGCTTTTTTTTAAAGACAAATAAGACATGACAGATCAGTAACAATATTTTTGTTGTTATTAATATTTCTTTTATCTTTATGCCCTTATCAATGGAATTGAGTATAAAGTCTCAAGTTTACAGTTCAAAGTTATTTTGCTATTTTTACTCTTGTGATTTCTGACAAATATTTTTAATGTAATGAAACATACCCTATTAAAATATAAAAAACTGGAAAAATGGACTTTGTCAGACTAAAAGAAGTTCAAATCAATCAAGAGCTTTAGTAAAGAACCATAGGCTATGTGATAGATTGAAAATAAACAGGGGTTTTACGAGTGTGTGGTGTGTGTGTGTGTGTGTGAATACATGTTATGTTTTAGGTAGCATAGCACAGTGTATCAAGGAAAATTTATGAGTACAACATCATAGTAAAAATTAAGAAAATCTTTTCAGCCTGAGATAATAAACTTTGGTGAGAAATATGTAAATCTTTATAAAGACTGAGATATTTACTTTCCTCCTGTTTCTCTTATCTGTAGGTTGAAGACAATAAAATCTTCCATTCTAACTTGGATAATTACTGAGGATGCAGTAAAAGAAAAACAATCACATGTGAAACACTTTATAAATAGGAGGGACATCTGGCACAGTAATGACATGATGTGTTAAATAGTAGAACTAAGTACTACTACTACTACTACTATAATTGGCATTTATCTATAGAAATTTAGATTTATCTACTCACTAAGCAAGTCACATGTATTATTTCATTTAATCCTTACAACAACCTACGGTATACTTACTATTATGTTCCATATTTCAAGATAAGGAAACTGTGCTTAAAGAATTAAATTATTTCCTGAAGGTCACTCAAGGAGGAAGTCAGAGTTGACCCATCACCCCGTGACCTGCAAGCCTAAATCCTTTAACTTCAGGCTTACTGCTTCTTTTTTTTTAAACCCATGATATTCGTAAATTTATTCATGACATACATATCAGAAACAAATGCAGTGTTTGGTACAGCTTATGCATAGCTCTTTAAACGAGATTTTTTTGTTGTTGCTGTAAAATAAATATTGTATTTTAAAATCACCATACAAGAAGACAAAAGTCAATACAGATTCTGAAAATGAACTGGACAGAGACTAGAGGGTGGCATAAATGAAAAAGTCAAGGATTGCTGGTGAGATCGTGAAAGATTATTTTTCTTATTTAGATTTTTTTCTAATGTGCTGTACTGTGGCATGTGATTAAGAAGCCAGACCTTCAGGCAGCAGCTTTTAAAGCAGGCAAGTATACATAGTCCTATGGGACTGCAAGCGTATGCCCCACTGGCCACCATCTCCAGGTGTCCCCTGGGCAGCGGTCCCCAAAATTGGGGCTTCAGATGAGTGTGCCAGCTCCTGTCTGGGAGACACCTGCGAGCTATAGTGAGGCAGAGGGAGAGCGCAAAGACGACATGCATTAGCCTACCTGCCCTGAGAGCACATCCACGTCCAAACCGCCCTAGACATGCCTGCCCCTCCGGCCAAAGCTCCAGGACCAGCAAAGAGGCTGCCCTCACAGAGAGCCTGCGGGGCGCCTCAGACCGCTGTCTGTGCCCTGCCCTGGGTGGTAGTCTGCCCAGAACCATCTCACAGATTGCCACACTCCCATGGGACCCAGGAACGCAAACCCTGCTGGCCACAGAGGGAGTGGCCCCCGGGCAGCAGCTGCAAAGATGGGACACCAGATGTGCATAGAAGCTCCAATCAGGGATCCCGGCCCCTGAAGGTGGTGGAAGGAGAGTGGAGATGGCGGCCGCCAGGCTCCGCCGGAGAGTGCCAGCAGGCCCCCAAATGCCTGTCAGATCGGATGGCTGCCCCCAGCCAACACTCCAGACAAGCAAATGGGCCTCTCCCACACCAGGTTCAGGCACCCTGGATCCACGCTTTGCCCTGGGCCTTGGGGCTGGTGAGTCCCAGCAGGCGAGCCCTTTAAGAGCCCATGTCCCCATAGCCTCATGGGGCTTGTGGACAGAGCCCTGTTGGTTTTCAAAGCTAGATGTTTTGGGGGCCCATCTCTCTCAGGTGCAGGTCTTAAAAGTGAGGGAGGGCTTCCCTGGTGGCGCAGTGGTTGGGAGTCAGCCTGCTGATGCAGGGGACACGGGTTCGTGCCCGGGTCTGGGAGGATCCCACATGCCGCGGAGCGGCTGGGCCCGTGAGCCATGGCCGCTGAGCCTGCGCGTCCGGAGCCTGTGCTCCGCTACGGGAGAG